>NC_091461.1:33074396-33374396 GCF_027789765.1 Dendropsophus ebraccatus
GCCCGTTTGGTTCTGACCTTGCTTGTTTGACTATCTGATATTGTGTTTGTTTGTCTGTCTTGTTCTGTGTGCACGTATCTAGTACGTGGTTGTCCACGGCTGCCTAGGGCCGTTTGAGGCAAGTAGGTACAGACAGTTGGTGGGTTCAGTATTAGGGGTCACTGTCGTGTCTTGTCCCTTCCCCTACGTCCCTGACAAAAACGTTTAACATTTTAAAAATGATGGGGATGATTGGCCAAGCCAAAATCTCTCCCAGAAGGAAGATGTACCAATCTGTAGATTATTTCTGTATGTATGAAATAACAGAGATTTTAATTAGGATAATTAAAAATTAATATCAATGTATCCCTTATACATTAGCATCAAATTTGCAAGTTTTATTTACAGAACTGTACATTACCTTATTATAGTTAAAAAAACGTCATGCTGTCATACCACCGGGACTTCACATTTTTATCATTGTAATGATGAGACCAAAAAGCAGAACACATGTGAGGACTTGCAGGACGTTTATGACAATGAGTAGCCCTGAACATCACACATTAGGATTCTCTAACATGTTAGAAAATATGTCTGCATTGAAGTAAGCTTGAAGTTCCCTTTTCAGATGCACAGCTGGAAGGAAAGTCTGTGGAAGGGAAGAAATCTCAATGACAGCTGACGCTGATAAAATATTTCACAGTTTTTGGGCAATCTGTGATCCCTTCCCTAAACGGAGTCCATTAACCATTCAAACACAAACACATGCAAATATTTTTTTATCTCTTCTACAGTCTAGGGTTTAAAACCGTCAAGGAGTCACCTCATTTGTTTACATGGGTGCTATGAACCTCATTAAAAATAAAACAGCACACATTGTATTTGATTTTGGATCGCTGCTTGGCATTGAAAATTTCTCATTGGTGTACTGTACATTTAGGTGTTTCATTCTGTCCCTTGCCACTGCTGTATAAAATCCATTCCCTACCAATGTAGTCTGCTTTTACAAACATTAGTGAAGCATTGGGTTAACTAGGGAATTCCAGTAATCCAGTTATAGTAAAAAAAAAATAAAAAAAAATATATATATATAAAATTCCTAGATTTCTCACCATCAACTGTGAGTGGCATAGTCGAGACATTGAAGTGTTTAGGAAGCATGGCAATTCAAAGTTGTAGACCATTTAACCTCCTCCTGCCGCTCAACAGTAAATTAACGTTGCTGCAGCCTATGCCTGATGCTGCAGCAATGTTAATTTACGATCCAGGATGACACAGGCACAGGAGCCGTGCTCCGGTGCTAAGAGTTAACCCTATAGATACTCCGGTCAGCATGACTGCAGGATCTATAGGGCTCCTGACAGAGAATTCTCCCTCTACAGAGGGAGAATTCTCTGCTGGTGTCCATCGGGGCTCTGCAAAGTGATCGCAGAACCCCCGATGGTGGCGGTACGGAGGCCGGCGGGGGGAAGGAAGGCAGTGAGCTCTGCCCCCTCCCCTCTCTGTTACAATCTTGTGACAGCGGCAGAGGACAAAGGAGAGAAGGCAGACACAGGGACATCAGCTTATGTGATCATTATGATCCCATAAGCTGATATCCAAAAATGACCTGGGCATTGAGGCATCAATGACCCCAGGTCGTGAAAGGGTTAAAGACACAGAATGGCGTCACCAAGTAAATAAAAGTTAGCAACACTCTACCTGGTCAGATGAGTACTGTTTTTATTAATTATTTTATGCCACTTAAAAGAAGAAGTCCGGCCAGATCCATTTTTTAACAAGTGATGAGGAGGGGGGATAAAAGAAATAACATGAATGGCTTTAGAGATTTCTACATTCAGAAAGGCAGGTGATACCCAAAGTTAAATTGAAATTTAGCAATACAGATAAAAACCTATAAAACGTCTCTGAAATTTTCTTTTCACAAACAACTAATCAACTTTAGGGCATTTTACTTTAAGGAGTTATTGTCAATACATTATATAAATTTGACGCTTAAACTAATGTGTTTAAAAGGCATTAGGGTTCGGTATAAATCCAAGAAAAGTCTGAAAATGTCTATTAAAAATAACAACTATGTTTGATTTAGAGAAATTAAAAAAAAAAATCATCTACTAAAATGTTACGACAGTGACAAGATAATTAGTCAATTTCCCACTAAAAGCATTGAGGACCAAACTGCAAGCCAAGGGTTTAACTCTTCACTTTAAAAATTCGTCCTAAAATGGATTGTAAAAAGTTATTTTTGGTGCTTGCTGCAAAGACAACCATAATAGGGCATACTGTATATTGCTTGAATTTAAGGCAGAAAAATGTTTTATTTGTTCAGGATCAGATAAAGCTGGTGGGAGGTTCTGGTGAAAAACGGTGGGTGCAATGTCTTTAAAACTTTTCTATTGTTGTAGGTACACATTATATCCTTCTATAATTTTTGCTGTTGGCACCGGTAACTTTTAAGGACCGGTAGCAACTGATTGAGGTGCCTAGGCACCCTTAGGTAATATTCCCCTTTGGCCTTTTATAATCACACCCAGCTTTAGTTTACCTGAAGATGATAATTGAAATGAAAGTTGATAGCTGTTGGTCCTGGTTTAACACCCCAGCAGAAAGCCAATTATTTCAGGCAAAACTTTTGCTAGGGAGATGACCACTGCAAGAGAAATTATGCAAGAGAAGAGTATTACATTTTAGGCCAATATCGTCCATTACGGAATAGGAGTGGTGGCAGTAGACTGACCGCTATCCTCTATGGGCTGCCTGGATGATATAGCGATCAACAAGGCAGCCCCCTTCCCCCGCTTCTCCTTGTGGCCTCCCCTGCACTTACCAGCTCGCTGCCGCCGTGTGTAGAAGCAGCAGCAGTGTGCGTGGAACGAGGAGCAAACAAGCACTGACAGCGCTCGTTTGCTCCTCAAGTCGCCCCTTGCCAGCTCCCCAGCCCCGTCTGCCCACCCATTGGGCGAGCGGGGGATACGGCAGGCATACAAGAGGGAGAAGGGGAGAATCCACACCCTCTCTCTGGCATACACCTTTGGCCCAACGATGATAAGTGCCCCATAAAGGTGCCCAAGCATGTACTCTAAATACAACTCTGCTTATCTATGGTTAATTAAAGCAATTTTAGTGGAAATTATAAAGGATTGCTCCAAATCAATACTCTATAAAATTCTGGTTCCGTGCAGGCCTTGAAGGGGGGGGGGGTACATGACATCTGTCTTTGGTGCCCTTTGAACCCTTGTGTCATACACTACCCCTTCAAGCCCAGCACTAGACCTAACACAGGTTATCATTTTCCCATCATGCATCATAAATTTAAAAAAATCTCCCATTCTTTGTTGTAGGGAAAATGGAAACCAGTGCAGGTTGGAATAACAATAAAACACCGATGCACGCTGCTTAACCATGTTCTTTGTTTTTTAATTGAGGAAATGTCCACTTTCAAATGGCAAGCAATAAAAGTGACACATTTATTCATTTCTTTAGCTGAAATTTAAATCTATTTCCTCATTTGAATTCTGATCTCTATATACCGCTTCCCTTAGAATCGCGCGTCCTACAAACTCAATTAAGAGCAGCTGTCACCTTCCAGATATATTGAAGCCGCTTGAAGGGGATGGGATGTCTTTTAATAATTTGAAATGTGGCAGTCGGAGTTTTTGCTTTCCCTTTTTTTTAATGTTTGTATCTAGTATTATGTCCCAATGCTAAATAAACATAGAATTGATGTATGAGTTTCTCTAATGTTATTTCTTAAGCGAACCAGAACAATAAAATGAAGTGGTGCTGTGGGAAACAAAGGAACCATTTGTTATCATACGAGCAATGGCTTTGACGAAAATGTCACATTCTTTCTTTTCCTATTTTGCCAATATTTAAGAAGTACCTTCATCTAAATAAGCTCTTTCATGCATGCACAAACTCTTTCAAGGACAAAGAAACCTTAATATTAGCACTGAACTATTCATTAAAGGAACAGCTAATAGAAAAATATACAAAAACCTGCCATTTAACATTTTTCCCAATTTAATCACATATATTTGGAAAAGTAGAATGTTGAAAGTCTAAAATATCTGTTTTCATTAAGCTTATGTAGCAGGGTTGAATTTATTATTTAAAGGAACATTCTGACAAGGATGTCTATGTAAAATCCAATGGGCTTTGTATGGGCTACAAAATCCCCCTTTCCCCAATGGGTAGGGGTCTTAGAGGTATTGTCAAATACACTTTACCCTTTCTATGGAAACAAAAACGCACAATAAAAGAAGTCGAAAGGTTAGAAAAAATTATGACAGGGTCCTCATTATGGGTCTAGGTAGAGACGAGCAAATCTCTCACAATGTATTTCAGGAGGATTTGTTCAAATTTGATTAAATTTTCATTTTAAGGCTGGCTTAGATTAATACAGGAACAGAGACTCCCTTCAAAGGATAGGAGTCCCTGCTTATGAATACTGTGCAACAAGGCATACAAGGAGAAGGAGGTAATGTCAAGGCTCAGCCTAGCTTTCCCTAGAAATAGTAAGGGCCCTATTCCTTGGGCCGAGCAATGATGTAACCGATCTGCTAGATTGGCGCTCATTTACTGGGCCTATTCCACGGCCCCGATGATCGTGAAACAAGGGCTGTAGGGACATCGTTACCGATGTCCTTACAGCCCTTGTTTCATACATTACCTGTCTGGGCTGCAGGTTTTCTTCTCCCGGTCCAGCGCGGCAGCATTGGTTCCGGAGCGGGGGCTGTCTGAACTGACAGACCACTCAGCCAATCACTGGCCGCGGCATTTCTGGCCAGTGATTGGCTAAGCTGTCTGTAAGTTCAGACAGCCCTGCTCCGAAGCTGATGCTGCCGTGCGGGACCGGGAGAAGAAGACCTGCAGCCCGGACAGGTAATGCATGGTTCTGCTGAAATCGTTGGTCGTCGCTGCGCACCGCTTTTTAACCGTAGCGTTGCGCTGGTGGCGAACAACGATTTTAGGTCTAAACTGATGATTGTGTCATTGGCTGATCATTCTCTCTATTCCACCAAGCGAAAATCGGCCGAATTTGGCCGAATGGTGCCGATTCAGCCGATTATCTCTCCTGTGGAATAGGGCCCTAAGTTCAGGGAGTCTAGCTTAGAAGAAGTTGCACAACCTTCCAATCAGTGTCATACATTCTTCCTGGGACACTGTGAGGTGTAATTTAGTGTAAATAGTGTAATTTACACCCACATAAGGCATTGCAACACTGGTGAGTACCAAAAAACTTTGAGCTAGAGCTACTGCTCAGGAGGCTATAGCATAGTAGAGAATACTGGGACCACATTCTTCAGTCCCACATACCCTAACAGATCACACCCCTAAAGCTAATTGTTGGGTTGCTGTAATAATCAAGCCTGTGCCTCTAACTTTGTGAAAGATCCCTGTTGTAGAAAGTAATTCTGACTAATTCTATTCTTTCCAATGAGGTCCTGATGGTGATTATCAAAGTATACCATCAGGGTAACCCACTTAACATCCAACCTGACATTGCATCAGGGCATGTACCTGGTCTATTATCTAAAGCACTGACTTTGTGGCCTCCTCATCACTAGCCCAGCCCTTTGAGCATGGGATAAAGCTGCAAAAGCCCGCATCCTTGCTTGGGTGTGAACAGTTACTGTCTTAGCACGAAACACCTAGTCAGCCTACAGGCTCTGTCCCTATTAAATATGCCTTACTGCTCAGTAAATATTTGATACAGAGGACCTGGCCCAGCAAATGCACTGAGCATAAGCAGAGACTGCCACTGACCTACACATGGCAAATTTTAACTGAGTAGTGGGGCATTAAGTATATTCCTTTCAGTTCTATATACAGTAGCAGGGACTAATTCTATTTGACAGGTGTTCCTGCTCTTGTGCACACTTTTCATAGCAGCTTACAGAATTTGTGTAGGACACTGAAGTATTTGCCTGAAACGCATCCCCCAAAAAAATCATATTTTGACAAATTAAAGTTGTTTTTTTTTGTAAATTTGAATTTGTTTAGAATTGATTTGCTCATCCCTGTCCTGACTTTTACTATAGAAACAGAAAGGCCTTTGATTTTTTTTCCCACCATTCTCTTTCACAGCCCTAGGACTTAAGCACCATTCACACTACAGAATCTGTGCTGAAATTCCGTGCAGAAACCCCTGTGCGGACTCGGTACCGAATCCTGCCTTCTATCAGTTTGAATGGGAGGGCTTCCGCGCCTCTGCTTTCCGTGACTCTCCGCTAAAAGAATTGACATGTCAATTCTTTGAGCAGAGAGGCACGTAGTGTGTATGGGCCCTAATCCACTTTTGCCCAGGTTCTCACCACCCAATAATTACTAGGAAAAGACGAGAACTGAACACCTATCTTCATGTGTACACACCCTCGCATACCCTTCAGTTTAAAAAGTTAAAAACATCAACTTTACAATGCATCAGTGCCTCACCTAAATGTTTTGCCATACCTTCCATAATGCTATGCAGGCCACAGTTTTCATATTTTTGTTCCAAACGTTAAATTTTACCTTCATACTGAGTTTTATTCATTTTCCCCCTAAATCTCCAATTACGGGGATGATACAGCAGAGATGCAGCCAGTGCACAGGTACCGAGGCCATAAAAGCAAGATAGTCTGATATGCCTTAAGAAAAATCTAGTTCCTTTTACTCTTTGAAGGACTATCATTAAAGTTTCCCTTAGCTGAAAATCACTGGCGATTTAAAATCTACCAGGTGAAGAATTGGCGTTGAGTCATCGGTAAAGAGCTATATAAAGAACATCTTGTGCTCAACAAATTAGATGTTGGACAGCGAGGGGCCCACGTCCAGTTAGAGCACAGAGGCCCTCCCCCGTCTATGACTACTATTGTGTCCGTCAATCAAGGACTTTAAAAAAAAACTCCAAAAGCATGGCTTATGATTCCCATATCTCATGTCCTGACTAGATAAAATATACATCACCATTCATTAGTGTCAGGAGTGCTGCGTGATTCATAGCTGCTAATGAAACAGCTTTATTCTGCATTTAGTAGTCATTTTTCAGGTGATTAAAGCTGCACATTGATATATTATCTATGAAGCTTCTTCCTACGTATAGACATTAAAAGGGCAAAGCTGGATTAATTCCGTGTAAAGCTGAATGAAAACACTTGTCGCTATATTTTCTGATTAGGGTTTACCTATCTGAACCGTTCATTTACACAATTACCTTTTACTATGTTTTTCTGTTTATCGCATTTAAGACTACAATCTCTTCTGCATCGTGTTCTGCTATTCTTGTCTGGAGCAATGTCAGCACTAGAGATGAGCGCAACTCGCGCATGCTCAAGTCTGATGGTTCAGCATTTGAATACCGGTGGCTGAAGAAGTTGGATGCAGCCCTAGGAAGTCCGGAAAAATGTGGATACAGCCTTCAGCGGGAAGGGTATTTTGTAGGTATGGTAGAGACACTAACCAAGCTCCAGCTCCCCTGTATCTGCAACACTGAAAGGCTCTATAAGGGCACAATATATGCGGAACATTGAAGGCACAGAAACTATGTTCAGCAGCCTAGTATGATCTGCAATACTGATTATTACTGAGCTACCGTACCAGATACAGCCCATGGCATTGTTTCTAAAAGAAAGCAGAGTTTTTCTGAAGCTCATGAAACCCTGTCTTCTTGTATATTTCAATTGGTTCTTGTAGCCTTAGGGTGGGTTCACACTAAGGAATTCTCGCGGATAAATTCTGCGGAATTCCGTTGCCTGTACGTGCACTATTCTATGGGCCGGCTGATTCCGCATTCTGCCGAAAGAAGTGTAAACCCACCCTAAAGGTTGTATTTATGGCCTGTTACTATACTTAAATCTCTTGCCTATTATGATTATTACTTTATTTTATAATTATTTTTTTTTTGCCTATTTGGTAGCACAGAACCCCCCGAGAGGGTTATTTCCATTCCTGTGGAAACTTACTTGACACTAAAAATTTTGATGGCAAAAGATGTTCCTCTTGATGATTATTTGCATCCATCATTAAAAAAAGATGTTCAAATTTTGCTGGCAAAATGACAGCTGTCCAAAAAGACCGCCCCAAAACGATCACTGTGTATATGTGGTGGCCGTGTGACTACTAGGCTGAGGATGGTGGTGTTTAGCCTGGCTATGAGCTCAGCCAGAGGTGTTAGTTGTTGTGATGCCAGTGCTAGTCCAGCACACAGGTGTGATGTTGTTACCTGCTTTTCTAGTATGGCTGGCTGTGTTGCCCAAATGGTCGGTAACCTGCAGGGTTGTTGCGGGTCCCTTGGGCTCTTGTCACAGCAGTCCTGAGTGGCAACTGACCCACCCACACTGTCAGTACCACCACCCACCGAAGGGGGAAAATTAACCCAAGGTGTGTGGTGGTGTGTGTATAGGTGCTGGTGCGCATAGAGACGAGCAGAGTCCTGTGCGCCAGTACAAAAAATATAACAACTTTACTGGAAATTTTGTATTTTCACAGTACACAGTTTCACAAGTAATACATCTTGACAAACACTTGAATACTAGACCTTAGTGCTTGAGGGAGGCGTTTGAGAGAAGTAAAAGATGTAGCTGCAGTAGTGCTTGTGGAGAGGAGAGGAGAGAAGAGGAGTTTGCCAGAGGAGCCCTGACCCAGTGTAGCCTTGTACTATGCCAGAACCTTGAGAGATATCTTTTAGTAGTGAAGTGTTACTCTTACTCACGTTAAGACACTGTGGTGGGACACCACATATACATAGCCTTACAATAAACTATGGGTTACTGTTAATGCTGCATTATTACAGTGTGGTCAAAGTGACACTAATTCTCCTTGAGGAGAGTCAGCCATATAGACACTTGGAGACGTAAAAGCCATTCCTGCTCCACTGGGAATTCTGGGAAGAAAGCATATGTAAAATAGCTCTCACACCACTAAGGCAAAGTGGTGCCCTTTTAAGTCATGCCATCTAGGTGTCTTAGAACATTGACAGTGTCTTCTTTGGCTGGTCTCCCTGAGATCAGTGATCTGTTTGTGGTATTGGTCTACTAGGCATTGCTCCAACCTAGCCAGAATTCTGCTCCACACTGATGAGGTGCAACCAGGGCTGTGGAGTAGGAGTAGTGGAGTCGGAGTTAAAGCTAGTTTTGGCTGGAGTCGGAGTTGGAGTACCGACTCCGACTCCAGCTCTTTAAAAAATGTAGAATTGAATTTTAATATGAACTTTACAAGTTTTGCTCATGAATATATATTATGAGCAACATTCTAATGGGACACTGGCCCTATTACATAAGGGTGGTCATGGAAAAGTTGTCGGTCACTATTTGGCAGTTTGTTTCTGAGCTGGAAGAATCCATTGTGTGGGGGGGAGATCTGTGCTGTTCTCTTCCTGGATGCTGGAGGATTGTATATGAGCAGCAGTGTAATATGAAGATATCCTGTGTAATATAGAGGAGGAGGAGGAGAAGACATAAGTAGTGTAGCAGTAACCTCTGTCCTCAGTGTGGTGTTTTCTCTCTGGGCAAAGCCAAAAATGTCTCGAAAAGGAAAGATTGCCCATCTGCAGGCAGTTGTTTCAGGGTTGCTGCCCCTCTTCAGTGTAGAGCAGGGTGTTGGCTGCGCTGAATACTCCAAAACAGCTGTTCGCAGATGCAGTCTTTCTTTTTGGAGAGATTTTTGTCTTGGCGTATTTCCCCGGTGAATGTTCTAAGAATTCTAGATGGAGCGAAGTACTCACTTGAAAGAACAGCACTTTGCCTACGTAGTGTGAGTGATTCCCCGCCAGGAACTGCCCTTGCTCAGATACAATGCATTGTATTAAAGTATAGTTATAATAGGAGTGGCCTGTTTCATGTCACCCATAGTTCAGGTAACAAACGACAAGATCCCTTTAATTCTGGGTAGGCTTGCCCATAGACCACGATACCAGTACTATGAATGTTATATGGCAGATAGGGTAATAATATACATTTTGCACTGAGGCCAAGGAACTTCATATTATACCAATACCATATTGCCTAAAGCAAAATTTCCCATAAACAAGAATTTTCCACATACTCTTCCAGCTGACATCTGCTCTTTGTGCTATGTGGTTTGTATATGTAAAAGTTTTATATTATACTAAATGAGTTCTTACAACTGCTTCTACAAGAATTGTTTGACTGGAAAGTGATATAATGCGCTTATAACCGGTGCAGAATTTACTATGTTCATTTCAGCCACACCTGCTGTTGTTTCTTCATAGGAGAAAGTGTTGGGTTATGTGAGATACAATTTAGAGCTGTAATTAGAATACATATTATTAAGAGCGTTAAATTGTAGCTCACATCCGGGTAACAAAAAAAATTAGTATCACAATTAGAAAACATTGAAATATTGCAGATTTAGTTATTCCATGGAATGCATGCTAGGGAGTATTTAAATGGATGGAAAAAAGTAACACATACAGTACAGTAGCTGATTTGAGCACAGAGGGAATTTGTGCCATCTGTGTGTAAATTTGTAACCTGTGGTCAGCATTGAGCTGAGAGGCTGAAGTCTTTGGGTTAAACAACTTTCTCTGAACCCAAACACCTAGCATTTAACTCCCCATGGCTGCAGAGGTTGGATGATGCTCGCTTAGGGAGTCCACGTTTTCCAACTTCTGCAGCGGTGGGGGGTCAAATGCTGAGTTTTCAGGTTCGGAGATTGTTGCCGAACCCGAACAGGTCA
Organism: Dendropsophus ebraccatus; assembly: GCF_027789765.1. Taxonomy (NCBI): domain Eukaryota; kingdom Metazoa; phylum Chordata; class Amphibia; order Anura; family Hylidae; genus Dendropsophus; species Dendropsophus ebraccatus. The sequence goes on from NC_091461.1 coordinate 33,085,056, forward strand.
GCTCCTCCGCTCAACACTACTTGATGAATGAATCAATTACTTCAGACCACAGATGTCAAACTCACAGCCCTTTAGCTGTTGTACATAGGATTGGCTGCCCAGGCATCATGGGAATTGTAGTTTTGCAACAGCTGGTGGGCCCCGAGTTTGACACCCCTGCCTTAGAGTCATCTTTGCTCTGACATTTCCCCAAAATTTTAATTTCTCTGAAAGTTTAGGGCAGCAAAGGTAGGAAGGGCTCACATACTTACCAGGCAGTGTGATATACACATTGTATGCTTAGTGCTCAGTTCACATTTACTAGGCAGGAAACACAAAGCCCCAACCTAATCGCAGTGTAATAACTTTGGTATGACTTGGAATGATGACTGTAGGCCAGATACAACATCATTGTCTACCATACCTAATACTCTTGTGACTGAATAGCCATAGTCCAATATCTAGCTTAAAGGGGTTATCCAGTGCTGCAAAAACATGGCCACCTTCTTTCAGAGACAATACAACTCTTGTCCCCAGTTCAGGTGTGGTTTGCTATTAAGCTCCATTAACTTCAATGGAACTGAGCAGCAAAACCCCGCCCAAGCTGGAGACAAGAGTGGAGGTATCTCTGGAAGAAAGTGGCCATGTTTTTGTAGCGCTGGATAACCCCTTTTAAAATCTTTTCTATAAGTGTGGAAGCTGCTGATCAACAAAGAGTGGGGAACCATATTAAATAGTTGTGAAGGAATATCCATGGATGATCTTTCTGTTTTGGGTTACAACCACTGAAGACCCATTGACCAGAAGAGAAAAGAAACTGAGGTCTAAATGTCTATATGATCTCTGTACCTGCAATCACTTTACTTTACATTTTAAAAGTCTAGATAACCCCTTTAAAGTGTACCTGTCATTTAAAAAGAAAACCTTTGACATGTCATAGAGTATTCTGACCCGTACCAATCAGGAGAACAAGCAGGGAGAGGACCGTGCTGCTCAACAGAGGCAGCAGTTTTTTTTTTACAATGTGCTAATATTTTTTCCGGGTCACTGAATCCTCCATATCCCGCTTTGTCTTTGATGTGTCTGACTATGCCTGCAGTCATTGTAGAGTGCATTTTACATTTGGGGGTCACAAGTTGGGGTGGATTGTTCAAGTAGGTAGGGACAGTGGAGTTGGCTGGGCTAGAAATCACCCTTCTAATTACAAGGCGTCTATTCTAAATTGTATATACATAAAAAAAAAATGATGACCATCATGTTATCAAATCTGTCATTACAATTTGCCTCCCAAATGAAAATATGTGGTCTATATGGGCGTCTTTAAATCAAACATACTGTATATCTTATGCATATCAGTACATATAAATGCACGTACACATGAAGTCCCACATTTCTGATATTCATTTTATTTATTTGAAGCCAGTACAAAATATTGTAAATTATAAAATATGCCAAATTGGTTCAACTTTCAAAAATAAATATAAAAGTGAATGCCATCTATGAGAAGTGGGAGTGAAGAATGGCATAAATTTTCGGCACAAATCTACTCTTGCTGAGAGCATAGATTTTATTTCTAACTTTTAGACAATCCCAGATGCATCTTTTTAATAACTTTTCTACAAATCACGTCAACCTTCTCCTTCCATAGAAGGATGTAAGACACGACAGTCTTCGTAACTGTGGGCCAAAGTGTCAGAATCTGTTGACTCCATGCCGTCTGCAGTCATTAGCCGTCGCCTGTCTACATAACAGACTTTGCCGGCCATGTAACAACTGTCAGACAGTATACAGGCAGCTTGCTTCACTTTTATCCAACACTTGCGCCATGTGAAGTGATGGTGATGGGTCATCTCATTGCTTCAGGAACTTCACAAAAGCTGACAATAGAGCCTTACATACTAATCCTAATTACACAGCACATTCATATAATACATGAAAATGGACAAAATATTGAGGGAATATTATCAATAACACAAGCTGTATGTATGTATGTACAGTATGTATGTATGTATGTGTGTATATGGGGCTCACTACAAGGAAGTATATCAGAGTAAGATCAGAGGTACCACCTATGCTGTAATTCAACAAGTCGCAACAGACTGGAGGGGGGGGGGGGGGTCAACTTCATAGCAAGAATGTCCCGACAGGAATTCCGGTTTATCCTTGATTTCCAGACACTCACACCTTATGGACTCAATTTTGAGTTGGAACTTTTAGGTTTTTTTTTATAGTACTGCTTTCTGGTCTATTTAGACCAGGACAATGCCAACAGACAGTACAGTGCCAGACAGCTTATCAGTGCCTGGACTGTTCCTTGGTGGTTCTTGGCCATAACCCATATACAACATGACACTGCCATACATTAAAGCAAAAGTACCACCAGGTACATCATTTTTTTTTTTTTTACATGAACAGATTGGTCCTGGCGGTGGGATGCCAGTTCTGCAGCCCTTCTTTTGAACTATCACCAGGTTCCCGCGCATGGTGCCAGTCTATTCCCGAACACTGGCCTGACATGAAGTACTGGGGCAGGCCCACCAGCCCCTAGTGTGACGATCTCCCCTCTATGACGCAGTTCCTTTACAATCAAGGCGGTGCTTCATGCTTGGCCGGTGCTTGGGAATAGAATAGCGCCATGTGCGGGAACAAGGTGGCGGTTCAAAAAAAGGTATGTGGTTGGGCCACATATCCTAACCACCAGGAAAATAATTGCAAGCCTCCTGATGAACTCCCCACGACTTATCTGTTGAGGAGGGAAACATGTTGAGGCAATCCGCATGGTGTGAACAGTGGTGATGGTATCCTTTTTTGACGCCCTTGTGTTTTGGGAAAGGGATAGAATAGGGCCAGTGTACTGTAGGCAGGGATTTCTAGCGCATTGTCCCATGAATCAAGTGCCTTTTAATTTTTGAGGTACAGTATTTTCTAATACTGTGGGATTTTCATTCCCTTAGTGTCTGCAATCATAGGGCTGACTAGCCCTGAAGACACCAAACTGTAAGTACACTATTATCAATTATAATCTTTGCTGGTCGTCCCTTGTCAAATGCCGCTGAGTGGCATGGTCTTATTTTAGTATTTAGCACTTAATTGATTATATGTTTTTAAGTGGTTCTATTAAAAGTTATACTTTAGAAAGTACACCATTTTTTTGCAGTGATATTGTTGATTGGGTGCATTACGGAATATCGTTGGTATACTGCTGTGATTGTTCAAAAAAAGGTAGTACAACCAAAGAAGAAGACTATAGGAACTCAACTGGCACACCAACAATGTTAGAAGTTTTAAATATATAAATCTTTTATTAGATGTAGAAAGAATTATATGCATATCAAAAAACAACAAGTCCTAGCCCATAAAAACATTTAAAATACCCTCATACAGGAGTGGAAGGCTATCGCCGCCACTCCCACGCCATCCTAAAACAATGTACCAATGGTAGCACCCAGTCCCTAACAATAAGCACTAAAGGTATTAATAAAGTAAAACCAAGTACTCAAAATGATGAAACACAGTATGTAAACCTAGTAGGCACAAGTAAATTATCCAAAATGATTGATATAAGCAATAAGTGTACACCAAAACACAACAAATAGTTTGTGTCAAAAAGAAAGTAACCAAGCTTAAAGAAGTGAAAATCTAAATGTGTCAAGGGGGCAGAGATATCACCATATCAGCCGGACAGGGTGACCCAGGATGGGGTGTAGGAACCTCATGTGTTCTGTCCACCTACTAGACTTCCTCAGGGGACGGCGGTGGTTTAAAAAAAGGACCATGCCACTGGCATCCACGCGCAGTTGCCATTCTGTTCATGTTAAAAAATATGGAAGCACTTTACCTAGTGGTACAGTCGCTTTAATAGAGGACAACCTGTATGAACTTGTATAAGCATCTATAGGATATAGTCATCCAGATGCTTTTGCCTGTATATGCTTATGAGATGGAGAGAATGACATATGGACTCTTCCCACCGACCTGTACAATACACCTATTACATTTTCCACTTAGAATTAATCTAGAATGTGGATCCATATAGTACCATATCTCTTTTCTTTCTACCGTAGTTTTTTCTTTCCATATCATTGTGTACTCCTCATTCGATTTTAGCCCTTTATTTACCATTTGGCTATTTTTTCTATTTTCCCATTTATTTCTATTTTTTAGTATAGTTGACGTATAAGGTCATAAATATATTAGAAATATGTGTATACCTATATATATTTATTTACACCGAAACAAAGCTATATGATTATATACCATTTCATATGTTATTATAGTACACACACTGCTTTATCTTATGTATCTCGCCATTTCAAGTTTCTTCCCTTCAGGTCATAACTACAAAAGAGAAATTAATATGACACATATTTGGAGATACAAGTACAAATAAGTCTAGAGGTATGACTGGGATGCATGAATGGGCGCAGACATGTGTCTTTTGGAGATACTTAAATGTGAGAACTCATTATGTGAATATAACAACGGAATATAGATATTGTTTAATTACAATGGGAATACAGCAACTAAAGTGTTCTATGGGTATACACAACCTGCTACCTATACTTATATTCACTATGTGAAGACATAATATAACATGAAGTCTGAATTTGTTACATCAAACTCTTATTCTATGTAACTAATTATCATGTAACCAACTGCTTAGTAACTAACTGTTGTATAACTATAACAGAGCCAACACTATTGTTTTACATTGTTCGACTATAAAAAAAAACAACCATATACAAGACTGTGCAGCATTGCTATACACTTTAATTAGGCTGGGTTCACACTATGTATATTTGAGGCTGTATTTGTGAGGCTGTATAGCAACCAAAACCAGGAGTGGATTGAAAACACAGAAAGGCTATGTTCACATAATGTTGTAATTGAGTGGATGGCCGTCATTTAATGGCAAATTTTTGCTGTTATTTTAAAACAACGGCTGTTATATTGAAATAATGGCAGTTATTTACCGTTATATGACGGCCATCCACTCAATTTCAACATTGTGTGAACAGAGCCTTTCTGTGTTTTCAATCCACTCCTGGTTTTGGTTGCTATGAGGACCTGACTTGAGGACCAAATACTGCCTGAAGTATACAGTGTGTGAACCCAGCCATATACTGTAGATACAATCTAGTACAAATGGAACATTTGGAAAACCAGAAAAAAATACTCCCCAGCGGGATCCAGCATGGACTTTGTGGGGTGCCAGAGGAGGCAGATAAAGTGCAGCTATAGCCATACAATTATCCAGACCTACTGAGGAAGAGGAAGAGTATGCCCCAGAAACACGTCTAGCATAAGGATAACAGAGCCATTCAAGCAAACTATTCCACTAAAATAGCATTACCAGCTCCTGCATCCAAACCAGAAACCCGGCTTGTTTGCGCTCACAGACCATATGCTGAACATCAGGAACAAGCTGACTGTTACCAGTAGCACTAAAGTAGGTGCAAGCAACGCGGACCATAACAGACACAAAAGACAGGGGCACAACTCTTCAAAGAGCAGCAGCAGTACAGACCACACAAGGCCCGGCCAGCTTACATGACAAACGCTATAGGACCGCGAGGAGTCTGGTATGTCTGGTGCTTATTGTCATCAATCTGAATGATTACAATATGTACTGTATATATCCAACAAACTAAGAATAGTGGCTAAAATTTTTGTATGTATGAGTTTAGACAAGTTATCTCTTGCCATATTAGGCTATGTTCACACTACGTAAATTAACGGCCGTTGTTTTCACCCAGACGGATGTGTGCGCCTGAAACTACGACCGTAGAAATATGGCCATACAGGCTAGACATGAAACTACGGCCGTTGTTTAATTTTGCTTCCTAGCCTGTTTCTAAGTGGGCTGAAACAGGTCATTCATTTGGAATTCTGCGCCCATCCCAATAAAGCACACAGAAAATGTTTTATTTCAAAATCAAGTTTAATTCGGCTGAAATAAATATTCCGTACGCAGCTGCATTGAAATCCACTGCCGTTGTTGGAGCATTACCGGCCGGAAATAATTGACATGTTCATTTTTCACGGGGCCGTATAAACAACGGCCGTTTTCTGATACGTAGTGTGCATTGTACGACCGTAGTTCGTATACATTGCAGCCAAGGTATAAACCTCAAAACAACGGCCGTAGTTGTGCGGCGAGGACTACGGCCATAGTTTTACATAGTGTGAAGATTGCCTAATAAACTAAGGACATTTGTAAAAAACAAAGTCACAAATAGCTACTGGGAACATTTATTATCATACCTAAAAGGAAACAACTCATACGGTTATATAAGAGCTACTATGCATGAATGGAATTTTTGGAGTGTAAAACACTGTTAAAAATGCATTTTAGGGCATAAATAAAGGAGAAGGGAGCAGGGGAAATTTGTTAACAAGTATGAACTTACCTCTCCCCACACCTGTGGTGAGCAGCGGGACCTGCCTCCATACCTCCGCTGGGCTGTTGCTGAGACATCACGACTCGACTGATGTACTGGTCTCTGCTCCAGTCACTGATTGGCTGAGCTGCCAGTCCATCAGCCGGGACAGGCCTTTTCCCCAGAGTTGTGGTAACATTACGACTTCCAGCAGGGTTCCAGGGCTGGTCTTGCTGCTCACCACAGGCACAGGGAAAGATAAGTTCATACTTGTAATCAAATCCCCCCCTGCCGGCTGCCGAATTTTAAAAACGTCCAGAATTCTATTTTTTTTTTTTTTTTTTTAAAAACCTAGTTCATTTAGAGCTAATTCAGGTCAAATCGAAACAGTCATCTTCTTATAGATCAGTGATCTTCTTATAGAATGGTTATTTCTAGGTAGAGGCTACAACTTGATTACTGTACCAGGGTTGTCAACCATCCATAAATTTGTGGCCAGCCTAGAAAATAGGAGACTTTTTTTTGTCTAGTGTCCGTAAAAAAATGTATGTGTCCATGATTTTCTCTGAAGCTGAAGGAGCTTGTACTGATTAATGTGATTGTAATTATCATCATTTCACAGTTCATAGTGAATGCCGCTAATGTGCTCATATCAGTATTCTGGGCTGTAGCCATAAATTACTGACAATCTTTATGATTTATTATGGTTTTCTAACTTGTCTATCAAAAATATTAACTGTCCGTGATTTTTTGATAAGTTGTCCAGTAAAAGAAAAAAAAAAAAAGGAAGAAATTATCAGTATGGCAATTCAGGACAGTAACGATAATTCCTCCAAAACAGGAGCCAAAATTGTAGCTGGAGTGTCAGTAAAATCCATTAGAGGTTAAAACTTCAGGGAAATGCTGGAAGTGTAGGAAAAAATAATAGGTAAAATTAGATTTTTTTTTTTTTAAAAAAACCTATAGTAACTAGTGTTAAGCGAGCACAAAATGCTTGAGTGCTTTGCTTCAATATCATCAGAGCAGAGGGTCCTGGTTTACCTCCAAAGGATGTGGAAAGGAAATATACAAAAATCTGATTTAAAAAACGCAAAACGTTACTGCAAGACACATTAGAACTCCGGCAGTGTGCCGTCAATTGGTGGCATATCCCCGAAGTTCTAATGTGTCTTGCAGTAACATTTAAATTTTTATATATTTCCCTTACATATCCCTCCCTTTACTCAAGCACCATGAGGTGTTCGTTCAAACATGAAGCTCGTTCAAGCATCCCGCTTATCACTAGAGCATGCTTGCTCAAAACTAACAGTTACTTATCTGAAGTCCCATTACAGCCACCGTTGTGGCCTGTGATTGGCTGAGAGGGAAAGCTCTGCCCTGAATGCTTGTTAAAGAGATAATAATACTAATATTTATTTGTATAGCGCCATCAGATTCTGCAGCGCTTTTTTTTCTTTTTTAACACAGTAAAGAGGTTACAATTACACATAATAAAATAAAATTAAAATAAATAAAAATACATCATAAATAAGAGACCTGCTCACAGACTATGAACTAGGCGTGACTCAAGGCACAAGTGCTTTATTTGCCCCTGGTCCAGCTATTGTACATAGAAGGAGCTGAATAAGCCAGTTTCACGCCAATGTCTTGTTACAGGAAAAACATATAAAGTGCACGGAACCGTCAAAGATATAGTAGAAAGTGAGGAGACAACAGAAGGGGGAACAAGATTAGGGAATGTTAGAAGCAAGCCTGAAGAGATAAGTCTTCAGGGTACGCTTGAAACTGTGGGTGTTGGAAATAAGTCGGAGGTCTTTGGGTGGAGCGTTCCAGAGAACTGGTGCAGCACGAGAGAAGTCTTGGAGCTGGGAGTGTGAAGTTCTGATTATGGAAGAGGTTAGTGTAAGATCACTAGCAGAGCGTAGAGCATGTGAAGGATGATAGGTGGAGATGAGGGAGGAGATGTATGGAGGGGCAGAGTTGTGGAGGGCTTTATGGATGAGGGTAAGGAGTTTGAACTGTATTCTGGATTTAATAGGTAACCAGTGCAGTGACTGACACTGGGGGGGAGACTTCAGTGTAACGGCTGGAGAGAAAGATGAGCCTGGCTGATGCATTCAGGATAGACTGGAGAGGGGAGAGCTTAGAGAAGGGAAGATCAATTAGTAGGGAGTTAAAGTCAGTGGCGTAGCCACCGCGGTCGCAGGGGTCGCCGCTGCGACCTTGCCCGGTGTCGAGGGGGGCCCGCCTCCCACAATCTATCCCCTGCCCCCGGCCGTCCTCCGCCGCCGCCTCGGGTTCCGTCGCATTGATCACTCTTGTGACCGCAAGCAGTGTTTTGCTTGCGGTCATAAGAGTCAGTGTTGGACGGGCCCCCGGTGATGCTCAGCTTCCTGGTGCTCAGCTTCCAGGCAGCATAGGCACCAGGGAGCTGTGTGCACTGGAGTTGTTACTTCCGTGTCAGGGAGCGCGTCGCTCCCTGACCCGGAAGTAACAGCCCCGGCGGCGCACACTGAGCTCCCTTGTGCATATGCTGCCCGGGATTCCTGGGGACACCACCAGGAAGCTGAGCATCACCGGGGGCCCGTCTGACACCTCAGAAGAATAGATGAGAAGGGAGCTGCGATGGGGGAGCGAGGTGTTAGGTTAGTTTTTTTTTCTTTGTTTTTATCTGATTTGCGGGGGACAAACATAAGAGGACAACACAGGGGCAATCTACAAGGGGGGGGGCAACATAAGGGGGGCATGTATGGGGGAACAACAGGGTGGGGGCATCTACATGGGGGGCAGTATAAGGGGGCAACACAGAGAGGCCATCTATAAGGGGGGGCAACATAAAGAGGACAACATAGAGGGGCCATCTGTAAGGGGGGCAACACAGTGAGATATCTAAATGGGAGGGGACAACATAAGTGGGCCATCTACAAGGGGGGGGCAACATAAGGGGAACAACACAGGAAGGCATCTATAAGGGAGGGGGGGCAACATAAGAGGGCCATCTATAAGGGGAGGCCTTGCAAGGGGGGCATCTATAAGGGAGGCCATCTATAAGGGGTACAACACAGAGGGCCATCTAAAAGGGGGCAGAGGGGGACAACACAGGGGGTATCTGTAAGGGGGAAACACAGAAATGGGCAATCTGTATGGGACACTACACAGAGGGGAATCTATAAGAGGGACTACACAGAGGGGGCGTATACTATAGGGGTTACACAGAGGGGACCATCTATAAGGGGGACATCAAAGGAGCCATCATTAAGGGGGACTACACGGGGGGCATCTACTATAGGGGGACTACACAGAGAGGGGCTGTCAAGGAGATGCATATGGGGCCATCTATATGGAAGACTGAGCTAGGGACCATCTACACAGAGGGGGGCATATACTATCATGGGGATCACATAGAGTCAGCCTACCCACTTAAAGTGACTGTACCACCAGGCCCAGGCTGAAGCACCCCCAGTGAGAAAAAACCCCAGCCCCTCCATAACGTGACTCCATTAGAATCAATGGAACCCTATCATAGAGGGGTGAGGGTTTCTTCCCACTAAGGGTGGGTCACCCCGCCTTCAGTGCTTCATCCTGGGCCTGGTGGTACAGTCACTTTAATGAGGGTGTAAAGAGGCCATTACAGATGTGCAGTTTGTAGAGAGATGAGGATGGTGTCAGTGTGAGGAGCCTTATATGTTTGTCTGGCAGATTCTGTGGATTCGTGGCTCAGAGAAGTTCACATAATGGCCCAGGAGAGATGGAGAAGAAGATAAAAAGAAAACAACTCCGATCAGAGAAGACGTCACCTGTGAGTCATTTGATATAACTGCACTGTAATGTATATGGTGTACTGGACCTGTGTAGGGCTGGGTCAGCCTCTATATGACTGGATGAGGTGATAGTGATCTGTGCACAGTGGATGTTAGTCAGTAGCAGCGGTGGTGTTAGTCAATATGTGGTGGTATTAGTCAGTAGAAGTGGTGGTGTTAGTCAGTATGTGGTTTTGTTAGTCAGTATGTGGTGGTATTATTTGTTACTTGTAATCTGGTACGGTGTTTTATTGGTCTTAGTATACTAGATTTGGTCAGTAACAATATGGTGATGATGGTAGTGGTGTGGTGGTAATATTTCCCCCTTGTGTACTGGTATTATTGGCAATATTGGTCTCAGTATACAGGATTTGGTTAGTAACAGTATGGCGGTAATATGTGTGGTGATAATATTTCCTATATACTTGTATTATTGTTAATATCAGTCTCTAGCTATTATCTATGTATCGCATTGCTTGGTCGAGGAATGGGGGGGGGCAAGTTGACCTCTTGCACCAGTACCCAAGGGACATTAGCTACAGTACGCCCCTGGTTACAATAGTCAAGGCGGGAATGGATCAGGGTAACAGTAAGGGTCTGAGTTGTGTCAGTGGTGAGAAAAGGGCGGATTCTGGAGATGTTTTTGAGATATAGATGATAGGAAAATGCAAGAGCTTGAATATAGGGAGTAAAAGATAAATCAGAGTCTAGCATAACCCCCCGACATCCAGCTTGATGCACAGGGGTTATTCTAGTACCGCAGACTGATGTCAGGTTTGGGTTGGTTAGACGGAGGGAATACAAGAAGCTCAGTTTTAGAAAGGTTGAGTTTGAGAGATGTTAAAAAGACAATAGAAGGGAGACTGGAAGAAGAAGAAGAAGAAGAAGAGGTGGGCAACCATAGATTACATTACAGGCAGGGGGTGCGGGGGGAATTAAAAAAAAAATATATAGTCACCTGTGCCAGTGCCTACGCAAAGCCTCATCCAGCTCCTGGACCCTGCCGGCTGTCTTCTGAGCTTCCCTCTGGCTACATCACAACCCAGTTACTTGGACAGGAGACTGCTGCAGTCACTGATTGGCTAAGTGGGCTAAATCCCACCTGTCTTTGACGTCAAACCCAGGTCGTACCTGAAACCTTGGAGAAGTTGACAGCCGACGGGATCTGGGAGCTTCGTGATGCGGTGCAGCACTGGCTCCATGAGTGGTAAGCATATTGGCTTTTCTTTTTTCTCCTCACCCCCTGTCCATAATGATTTTTTTGCCCCCCTCCCGAACTTCTCCTTTAAATTTAAATGTCCATTGAATTTAATAGAAAGGATGGTGGAAAAAAGTAATATGTGTAAAAGAATTAAAATAACGGTCACTGTTCACGCAATAACAGCCACAAATTAATGACACGAACATTAATTTGACAACTGTTGTTTGGTTTGTTTATACATTTTGTGGACCATCAGCCATTGTTTTCATAGACTTCAATGGAAATCATTGAAAAATGAAAACAACGGCTGGTATTTTAATTTCCAATGGCTGTTATTTTACAGTTTAAAGCAAAAAAAAAAAATAAAAAAAATAAATAAATAAATCATTGTCCTGGTGTCTTTTAATGTGGCAGGGTGTCTATGTGTTCTCTCGGGCACCATGACCCTGGGTGGCTGCTGCCTTTGTATCTCCTTATATCTTGTCATTGAAATTCATATATATTAAAAAAAGAAAAGAAAGGGAAGAAAAAGAAGATAGGAAGCATCAGCCATAATCTAAGTTCCTGACAATCTTATTTTTATCTCTTTTTAAATATCAGTTGACCTATTCCCCCCTCTAATCCTAAAACGTGATCCATAAAACCTAATAATCCCTGACAGCATAAATAAAGAACCATTTATCTTTATTTTTAGAGATAAGACATTTTTTTCACAAAGCGATGTGATCAGTAGGAAGATCAGCCTGACACAGATAACTGCTCCGCTTTATGATACAAGTGTTCTCAATAGAAAACTACAGCTTTATTTCATATTACAGGTCTCCCTATTTCATATGCTAAACCTGGCTTTGTGTAGCAGGTGTTCTGCTATATATTATAAGTCTGTGCGACAATTCAAACAACAAAAGCATTTAGCATTAAACAGAATTAGTCTTAAAGGGGTACTCCAGCAAAAAAAAAAAAAAAAAAAGAGTTTTCTGTCATATCAACTGGTGCCAGAGAGTGCCAGGGATTTGTAATTTACTTCTAATAAAAAATCTCAAGTATTCCAATACTTATCAGCTGCTATATGTCCTGTAGGAAATGGTGTATTCTTTCCAGTCTGGAGAGAAAAGGTTTTCTATAAAGGGTTTGCTACTGCTCTGGACAGTTCTTGTCATGGACAGAGGTGGCAGCAGAGAGCACTGTGTCAGACTGGAAAGAATACACCACTTACTGCAGGGCATACAGCAGCTGATAAGTACTGGAAGACTGTAAATTTTTTTACAGAAGTGAATTAAATCTCTGGCACCACTTGATTTAAAAGAAAAACATTTTCGCTGTAGTACCCCCTTTAAGCATTTATTAGTGTTTATATCTGCAATGATTCAAATTTCCTGCCCTGGAGGAAGTCATATATAATTTCCAGTCTAACACAGTGCTCTCTGCTGCCACCTCTGTTTATGCCAGGAACTGTCCAAAAAAGGAGACTTCTTGTCAGGAGTCGGCTGTCACGCTCGGCTCCCAGCACAGCCAGAGCATACGACCGGCCACCCACAGACATACGCCGAAGTGTACTCTGGAGCGTACAGCCGGTTGTGAGGAGCATGCCAACGGTGTCCCTAGTAACCAGACGGCCAGGTTGCTTGAGGCATAGCGGCTCTTTCATTAGCTGTTGCCACATTAGCTGTTGGGGCTTCACCACCCATGGCAGATCGGCTCAGGTGTTTGACTTGTAGTTTGTGCTGACTGGCGGCTGTCTCCGCCAGTCAGCTGCAGTTGTATTGTGGGAGTTGGAGTCTCAGCTCCAATCACATCTTTGGGCTGGGATTCCAGTCTCCATAAGAGACATCATATGGTGCATAATTGACAGGCCAAATGTTTCCTCAGCCTGGTAGAGTCCAACATAGTTTGTATTTATCAAGTGCAGTGCGCCACATTGAGGAAAAGGTGGACACCAGTATAAGTAAATGCAGAGATAAAAGTGGAGGCAAAATGAGCAGCTGAAAGAAACTTTCTTACTCAACATATTTGCTAGGAATCTAGAGAGCAGCTCTGACACTGAAGGTGTTGTCTGTGGTGAGAAATCCCTTTTAGATCCCAATTATTAACCTCAAAATCACAATGATTTGTTTTGTCATTTTCCTCTGTTTAATGTTGCAGTGAATTTACTAAATGTCATATGGTTTTTATCAACAACATGTTGTTTTTGTATTGCTCCGATGCATTTAAATTGGAAAATGGAGCTACTCTGGAAATAATCTTGATTAAATCAGAGTTTGCAGTTAACATTGGATGTGCATTACTTTTAATTACATACACGGAGTAAAACTGGGGGGAAAGGGAAAGAGTGGGAGAAGGCAATGGAAAAATAATAATGATAATAATAATAATAATAATAATAATAATAATAACAACATAAATACACCAAGAGGGCTTTCTGCTCTTCTCCTCCCTTCTTTAATTGCTGTATACATGAGTTCAGAGTGTGGACAAAGGGGGGCTTATACATGGAGGGAAAACACATGAAATGCAGTCTGGAGGGGAGAATTCCATGGATCTTGTACAAGTGTAAAGATAAAGATTACTTAGAGCAAACTCAAATTCCCTGACACAGACCTCGCATCCAGCATGTATTATAAATGGATAAACTCACATGAGAAAAATTTGAACCTAGGTGCAGACTGAATATTAGAGGGTCAGAAAATAAATTAAAGAGACACTGTTACAAAATTTTATTTTTATGAAACCAACAGGAATTATGATCGCCAGCAGTTTTGCAATATACTTGTTTTTTTTTTTCTTCTGTGTTTAACTACTGTATGTTTTCCTATGTTTAACTCCTTGATAACTCCTGGGGGCGGTAGAGGGGGTTAAGAGAGGGATTATGCCCTGACCCTGCTCTGAACCTTGCGGCTCCCTGGTGCACCCAGCTCACTAGCCATTTAAGTGCAGCTGCCAAAACTGACAGCTGCATTTAAATAGCTTTAATTCCCCATCCAGGAACCCCCCATGATGAAATTGAGGAAGGGCGATCCTTGCTTCTGATGCTAAACCCAGCTCAGCACTCAAATGCTATGGGCATTAGCAGCCCATAGTAATCGATCACTGATCAATGTAGTACATATGACACCACTGTGAGAGATCAGTGGCGTTATTGAAGAAGTACTGGATGGACTTCAAGTTACTATTTAAAAAAAATAAATAAATAAATAAATAAAAACCTCCCTCTTCCCATTAATAAAATTTATATAGGTTGCCTATCATTGTCATTGTACTGACGTGACTGAGCTGTACCTGACATGGTATCTAACCCCCCCTCCCCCCCATTTTAAAAAAAAATCCCCCAATTTCATAGTGTAAAAAAAATTAAGTCTGTCATTGCAAAGTACAATTTGGGTTGCAGAAAATTTGGGTTCATGTGGGTCTGTAGGTGAAAAATTGCAAGCACTATGGCCTTTGAAACATGAGGAGGAAAAAAAAGAAGCGCAAAAACGAAAATTGGTCTGGTCATCAAAAGGTAAAATTAATGTTATACATATGGCCAAACTGTGCTTTATGCTACTTCCGTGCAAATATTTGGTCTTTTATCTGTTCAAAAAAAGAGACCAAACACAGGAAGTCCCAGTCCGTTGTGCGCTCATACCAGGAAAGACAGGTTGTTTATCAACTAAGGGCAATTAACGTAGGCTAATTCTATTATTAACTTTTGCTAATTATATTATCAGTTATGCAGCTTACCAGGAGACAATGTTTTTTTTTTATTATGCAACAATTCAGTCAATTTAATGTCACTGTATGGTTTCAGACGTTTTGTGACAGGGCAGCTGACCATACATGCAAGCACCCCAAGAATTTTCTTCTACTGAATGTGGATGCACAGCAGCTAAACACATGCACAGTGAAGGCTTGTCCCACTCTGTGTGCTCTGTGAATGGCTGTCAATCAATACCAAGCCATGTCTGAGCAGACTGGGACCTCTTCCCAGAGGGAGCATGGACTGCAATTTGACTGAAAAGGAGACACCTAGTGGCCATATGTATAACACAGATTTATTTTTATTTTTTTTCATTTAAGTAGAGTGTACCGTGTAACTGTTTGAGATCACAACCCCAATTGTACTTTTTTTATTTCATGGCAGGGCCTCCTTAAAGCATAAAGATTAATAAAGACTTAAACTTATTGCAATTTTTTTTAACTCATGGTAATACATGTAAAAATACTTAAATAGGAGTCCATAGTCTTTAAAAAACAAACTTTTACTAATGTGTATTAAAGCCAAGTACTGTGATAGCAGTACATTAAACAATTTGCCAGCAGGGTTATAGGTGATATTACAAATTGCACTGCAAGAAAAATGAGCTGAAAAAAAAAAAAGTTTAATAAGCCCAGCCACATCTAAATGGATGTTTTTTATTATTGTTTTAATGACATTACTTCTTAGAGGGAACCTGTCCCCAAGACACCGCTCTCTAATCTATTGTCATCCTGTTATAGAGCAGGAAGAACTGAGAAGATTGATATATATCTTTGTGGGAAAAGATTAAGTATAACTTGTAACTTGTTGATTGAAATCCCTGATCATTCTGTGATAAGGAGTCCAGTGGGTGGAGTCACTCAATGGACTGGACTCTTTAGCATGGAAACATCAGAGATTTCAATCAATAATCTACAAGTTGTACTAAACCTTTTCCCATAAAGATATATATCAATCCGCTCAGCTCCTTCTGCTCTATAACATGATGCCAATAGCATTTTGATGGTGAGGAGTTGTACGATATGTACTGTATGTGTCATGGAAATCTTTTGGGGTTAAGTGTTCCAAAAAAAAAAAAAAAAAAATTACTGTCTTCTTTTTACAAAGGTATTAGGAAGTAACTAATACACCATTGCTTATTTAAGGTTTATACCACACAGAGACTTATTTCTGAGACCCCCTGCAATTGAGAGTGATAGCCAGGTGAAGAGCATAATAATGAGTTTCTCAATCACCCCCCGCCGTAACAGATGGTCTCAGGATTCGGTCTGAGGCCACAGCAAAAGTTTTATGATCCTAACACTTTAACTTTTAGACTAGGAGTACACAGCAATGTTGGCCATGTGAGATGAATAGCACTATATGATGCTACTAATATGACTAGTGAAAGGGGCCACAAATCCAGCAAGTTTGGATTTCTAATGATTGTCCCGATGCAGTTTCACTAACTTGTAGATCACAAAGTAACCACTTAATTTTCTATTGGTTCCAGATTAGAAATGACTACTCGTTTGTAGTCTGTAACCATGGCAACATCCAAGTACATAGAGGAGCAGAATTCATTCATTTTAGAAATACAGTGGTACCTTGGTTTAAGAGCGTTTTGGTTTAAGAGCTCACAGTTTTTCAAAATTGTGACTTGGTTTAAGAGAATTGCTTTGGTTTAAGAGCTCCCTATACTGGGTGGGAGCGCGAGTGGAGGAGGGGTATGGTCTGCATAACGGGGTCTACAGCACTGTACTCTGGCCTAGGAGGTCTCCCTCACCTTCCAAATCATAGCAGATCCACTTCAGGCTGAGGCTTGCATCAGGGGACAGGACTGTGGAGGTAATCTCTCCATAGCTGTAACCCCTCTCTTGCTGTACAGAGAGTGCTGCATGTATGTGCCCACATCTGCCCTGCTCATTCCTTCATGCTCCCTGCAGTCTCTGTCAGCCCTTGTGTTTCCCATCCTCTCCATTACTGAACAGTAACTTATAATATCACATATTCTGCTGTTTCTGAATGTTTGTTTCATCTGTTTCACATGTTATTCAGAAAAATAAATCATTATTTTTGGGGTGTGGAACCAATTGTCTGCATATCAGTGATTTCTTATGGGAAAATTTGCTTTGGTCTAAGAGTGGATTTGGATTACAAGCACGGTCCCGGATCAAATTATGCTCGTAATCCAAGACACCACTGTATTAGAGCAATAATCTGCAAACCTCTGCCACCCTCTACCACCAGCCGCTTGTGGTCCTTCACCACTAATGCCCCAGGCATACCACTGGTCTATGGCCCCTAAATCCTGCCGCACGCCGAAGGTCACGTCCTGCAACGCAGCAAGATGACAATTATGAGGGGAAGAGGCAGCACCCTATGAGGGGAAGACAGGGGCCACCAGCATGATAACGTCTATTCACCACTCTGTGAAGAGGCCGGGCAGCGTGCTGGGGATGCACAGTGTGGGGGTGTCAGTAGCTACAACTGACTGCTGTCTCCACCTAGAGGTCTGGCAGTCACCGACTTGTGCGACCATTGTAGTCTTACACTTGTCTCTTCACCACAATGTTGTTACTGGGACCCAGCAGAGGTACACGGACCAGTCCTGAGGGGGACTAGATAGTGAGGGAAGAGATGGTACCGATGGGACAGTGAGGGGAGAGACAGGACTAATGGGACAGTGAGGGGGGAGAGACAGGACTGATGGGACAGTGAGGGGAGAGACAGGACAGATGGGACAGTGAGGGGAGAGACAGGACTGATGGGACAGTGAGGGGAGAGACAGGACAGATGGGACAGTGAGGGGAGAGACAGGACCGATGGGACAGTGAGGGGAGAGACAGGACTGATGGGATAGTGAGGGGAGAGACGGGACTGATGGGATAGTGAGGGGAGAGACGGGACAGATGGGACAGTGAGGGGAGAGACAGGACAGATGGGACAGTGAGGGGAGAGACAGGACTGATGGGAAAGTGAGGGGAGAAACGGGACTGATGGGACAGTGAGGGGAGAGACGGGACTGATGGGACAGTAAGGGGAGAGACAGGACTAATGGGACAGTGAGGGGATAGACAGGACTAATGGGGCAGTGAGGGGAGAGACAGGACAGATGGGACAGTGTGGGGAGAGACGGGACTAATGAGACAGTGAGGGGATAGACAGGACTAATGGGACAGTGAGGGTAGAGACAGGACAGATGGGACAGTGTGGGGAGAGACGGGATTGATGGGACAGTGAGGGGAGAGACAGGACTGATGGGGCAGTGAGGGGAGAGACGGGACTGATGGGACAGTGAGGGGAGAGACAGGACTGATGGGACAGTGAGGGGAGAGACAGGACTGATGGGACAGTGGGGGGAGAGACGGGACTGATGGGACAGTGAGGGGAGAGACGGGACTGATGGGGCAGTGAGGGGAGAGAAAGGACCGATGGGACAGTGAGGGGAGAGACAGGACTGATGGGACAGTGAGGGGAGAGACAGACTGATGGGACAGTGAGGGGAGAGACAGGACTGATGGGACAGTGAGGGAAGAGACGGGACTGATGGGACAGTGAGGGGAGAGAAGGGACTGAGGGGACAGTGAGGGGAGAGACGGGACTGATGGGACAGTGAGGGGAGAATCAGGACCGATGGGACAGTGAGGGGAGGGACAGGACCGATGGGACAGTGAGGGGGAGAGTCAGGACTGATGGGACAGTGAGGGGAGAGTCAGGACTGATGGAACAGTGAGGGGAGGGACGGGACTGATGGGACAGTGAGGGGAGAGAAGGGACTGATTGGACAGTGAGGGGAGAGACGGGACCGATGGGACAGTGAGGGGAGAGAAGGGACTGATGGGACAGTGAGGGGAGAGACGGGACTGATGGGACAGTAAGGGGAGAGACGGGACTGATGGGACAGTGAGGGGAGAGACGGGACTGATGGGACAGTGAGGGGAAAGAAGGGACTGATGGGAAAGTGAGCGGAGAGACGAGACTGATGGGACAGTGAGGGGAGAGACAGGACTGATGGGACAGTGAGGGGAGAGAGGGGACTGATGGGACAGTGAGGGGAGAGTCAGGACCGATAGGACAGTGAGGGGAGGAACAGGACCGATGGGACAGTGAGGGGGAGAGTCAGGACTGATGGGACAGTGAGGGGAGAGTCAGGACTGATGGGACAGTGAGGGGAGAGACGGGACTGATGGGACAGTGAGGGGAGAGACGGGACTGATGGGACAGTGAGGGGAAAGACGGGACTGATGGGACAGTAAGGGGAGAGATGGGACCAATGGGACAGTGAGGGGAGAGACGGGACTGATGGGACAGTGAGGGGAAAGAAGGGACTGATGGGAAAGTGAGGGGAGAGACGGGACTGATGGGACAGTGAGGGGAGAGATGGGACTGATGGGACAGTAAGGGGAGAGACTGGACTGATGGGACAGTGAGGGGAGAGACGGGACCGATGGGACAGTGAGGGGAGAGACGGGACCGATGGGACAGTAAGGGGAGAGACGGGACCAATGGGACAGTGAGGGGAGAGACGGGACTGATGGGACAGTGAGGGGAAAGAAGGGACTGATGGGAAAGTGAGGGGAGAGACGGGACTGATGGGACAGTGAAGGGAGAGACGGGACTGATGGGACAGTAAGGGGAGAGACTGGACTGATGGGACAGTGAGGGGAGAGACGAGACTGATGGGACAGTGAGGGGAAAGAAGGGACTGATGGGAAAGTGAGGGGAGAGACGGGACTGATGGGACAGTGAGGGGAGAGACGGGACTGATGAGACAGTGAGGGGAGAGACGGGACTGATGGGACAGTGAGGGGAGAGACGGGACTGATGGGACAGTGAGGGGAGAGACGGGACTGATGGGACAGTGAGGGGAGAGACGGGGGAGAGACTGGACTGATGGGACAGTGAGGGGAGAGACGGGACTGATGGGACAATGAGGGGAGAGAGGGGACTGATGGGACAGTGAGGGGAGAGTCAGGACCGATGGGACAGTGAGGGGAGGGACAGGACCGATGGGACAGTGAGGGGAGAGACGGGACTGATGGGACAGTGAGGGGAGAGAAAGGACTGATGGGACAGTGAGGGGAGAGACGGGACTGATGGGACAATGAGGGGAGAGAGGGGACTGATGGGACAGTGAGGGGAGAGTCAGGACCGATGGGACAGTGAGGGGAGGGACGGGACCGATGGGACAGTGAGGGGAGAGACGGGACTGATGGGACAGTGAGGGGAGAGAAAGGACTGATGGGACAGTGAGGGGAGAGACGGGACTGATGGGACAGTGAGGGGAGAGACGGGACTGATGGGACAGTGAGGGGAGAGACGGGACTGATGGGACAGTGAGGGGAGGGACAGGACCGATGGGACAGTGAGGGGGAGAGTCAGGACTGATGGAACAGTGAGGGGAGAGTCAGGACTGATGGGACAGTGAGGGGAGAGACGGGACTGATGGGACAGTGAGGGGAGAGACGGGACTGATGGGACAGTGAGGGGAGAGACGGGACTGATGGGACAGTGAGGGGAGAGACGGGACTGATGGGACAGTGAGGGGAGAGACAGGACTGATGGGACAGTGAGGGGGAGAGTCAGACACTGTCTTATTTTCGGAAAAACAGGATATATAAAAACAGCAACAAAAAAATGCCTGTACCTGTGGATTTAACCTATAACAAAATATGTGAGTACTACAGGTACATACAGGAACTACTGTAGGTAAATCATGAAAAGTAAAAAAACAAAACAATAAGTGCTCAGTTCTTCTAGGACTTGTTCCAGCTATCACTAGAGCCCTGTATGTAGTAACTGTAGCACATAGGAGGACCATCTTCCCATCTGCTCTCTGATAGATCCCATTTCCCAGCCTGATGTAAATCCTGTATCCTTTCTCCTCCCTAAAACCCTGACTAGCCTGACTAACACATCTCTCCTACCTGCAGGGCACTTCTAGGATGTCTTCTACATAGGATGAGCTTTTATAGAGAGCATGCACACCAGCAAGCAAGCCAGCTAAGTATCTGGTCACCAATAAGAGAACAATGCTAGCTGTCCAATAGGGAGATCCTATTGTCTCCAATCAGGCATTGCAAGACATCCCAGCTCCTGCTGCTGAACTGGTTAACAGCTTCACTTGCCCTGGTAAATGCAGCAGCTGAGTGTGCACAGTGCTCTGCTGCTGCTGCTGCTGCTCACACTGTTCTCTATGAGGCTGCGAGAGGCAGAGGAGATGATGAGGAATTCACAAGAGAAAGAAGCTTGTAGTCAACTGGCTGCTGATGATGCTGCTGCTGCTTTTTTGCATTATTCCACCCAAGATCTTCCTCTGTTCTGTCTCTTCTCCTACTCTGGTCAGTGGGACTGATTAATAAGTCATGAGATGGATGCTGGTCCTGCATGTGTGTGGAGCAAGACTCTGCCATAGGCTGCACAGTGGAAGAGGACAGTGACTGAGATCCCCACAGTTTGTCAGCCTCCTCATCTGTGGTCACATAGCTGCCCTCTCTCTGGGAAAAAAAAAGCTGGGGGCACTTTGTACATCTCATCCCTGCTGCCACTATATGGCTCTATCAGAGGTACAGTACTCTCCCTGACATAGCCCTGCTATGTATGGTTACTTTCTATCACTTCTATAGATGTATAAGTTATATATTTACTATTATGGGTTACCTTCCTATATGCAACTGGATATGGTTTAGCTTTGTATCCTAAATCAGAGTATCCTTTATGGTACAATATCCAGAGACTTATATACTGGGCATGTTGCAATGACCTGTTTTTAGTATTTTATTGCCATGTTGTGTTTGTATACAGTATTCATGTACTATGTAAAATCTATATTGTTATATCAGTAGTGAGATGTGTGATCTCTGCTGTATTATGAGTTGGACTCTGTGGGCACCTGGAACAGGTAAACTTCTCTATGGAGCCCCCACTGAGGGGCAGTAAGTCCATCAGATGCTTAGTGATCGGAATAATTGTATATTACTGGGAGAGAGTATAAGAAGTCAATGTATAGGAAACTTTAGCTTTGATTTTTAAACTGCATTTATCTATTATCATGTATCTATCTATCTATCTATTAATGTTATCTATCTATCTACTATCTATCTATCTATCTATCTATCTATCTATCTCCTATCTATCATCTATCTATTAATATTATCTATCTATCTATCTATCTATCTATCTATCTATCTCCTATCTATCTATCTATCTATCTATCTATCTATCTCCTATCTATCTATCTATCTATCTATCTATCTATCTATCTATCTCCTATCTATCATCTATCTATTAATATTATCTATCTATCTATCTATCTATCTATCTATCTACTATCTATCTATCTATCTATCTATCTATCTATCTATCTCCTATCTATCTATCATCTATCTATTAATATTATCTATCTATCTATCTATCTATCTCCTATCTATCTATCTATCTATCTATCTATCTATCTATCTATCTATCTATCTATCCTCTTTTAAATACTCACCTTTCTTACAACCAATTATCTATCTCATAAATAACTGTCTACCCAAACTATTTTCTTCTCTCGTCTCCATACCTATCTATATAGACATCTATTGGAGTTCCTTTTCCCCATCTGGGCTCACGTTCTATACCAGACCCTCTAAGGAGTACCGTGCAACTTCCATGCAGATATTTAGCTCATTAGATTTGCTCCCATGAACACACTTCTTTACAGAGACCCTTATATATCCATTATTTATGCTATTTTTTATTGTTCAAATACTTTTTTGTAGTTAAAGCCTGGCATTGTTTTCTTTCCTCATTATGACTTTTACTACTCATATATGCAAAGTAGACTGGGGGGGGGGGTTATTATGTTATTATGTGGAAACTTCTGAGTTGTTTCTATGGTGATTTTAAATTTAGGACAAATGTCACAAAACGTATCCCATCTGTGCAATGCGATGGTGCTCGGCATAAGGTGGAATACGTCACACGTGAGACCCCTTATGTGATGTCTACATAACATAACTGCCCAGTATATAAATATTTCCACCATAATATAAGTGGTCAAATATGATCCAAACCAGACTCAGATTGGGATAACCCTATAAAACCGTATATGATTTGCTGTAGACTCGCTGTGTAAGTGCCCATCCTGGTTAACATCTGCACTGGACTTTATATGATCCCCCTAAAAGATCTTCTTAAAAAGAAGAGGGCATCACTTTTCTAAGCCATCCATCTTAGGGTAAAAATAATCACTTTTCCAGGAAAAATCATCAGTTGCTCCATGTCCCCCCCCCCCAATGAATGGACCTGAGCTGCAGTACTAGACATGGTCCACAGACAAGAGTGGCGCTGTTTCTGAAAAGAAAAGAACTAGGCTATAAAGTCTTTTTTATGTATGTTGCATGGTTTACACGAGCACTTATGGAAATAATAAGCATGAGAGCTTGTGTATGCACTGGGGACATTGCCATCCATGTTCCTAGCACGCAGAATACGCTCCATTAATTCACAGCAGCCAGTCCTGAGCATTTGATGCTCTATGTGTACGTAGGAGCCGCGCTTCTCCTAGGTCGGACTTACCTGAACTGCTGAAGAAAAATGCCCAGTTTGACACATTCTGTTTAATGTTGTGAAACAAGCGCCTTTCTCTAACCTCCCAGTTTTCCTCATTATGTATCATAAAGTCGAGCAGAGACATTTTTCCTCCACAGTATGAAATTGAAATGTCTGTCTGTTGTATTATGGAATAAAAGCAGGTCAGTACAACGGGGCATCTATTGTATATTAAGGTAGTAAATGGCAGAGCCGACTAGTTCCCCATAATGGACGTATTATACGGCTTTTCTGCTATTATTCTCTCCTATACATTATTTGGCGAGCTCTTAATAAAATAAACATCCATTTGTATTATATCCCGTTATTATATGATGAACAGGAGGCCGGGTGGAAATTACTGCACCGTGCTATTATTTTAATAGAAGTCATTGAGTTCTCGACTTTTCTGAAGTCTTTAAATTCTTTGGTCTAATAAGGAACCATGGGGAGGGTGACTACCGTGACAAGCTGTCATACAACTTTTTACAGATCCTGAATGACAGATGAAATTCTGGTAAATTAGAGCAGATAGGAATATATCGTATACATGTATGGAAGTGTTAGCACTTCTAATGGAAAATTGCCAAAATAGTTATTCCTTTATATAGTAGTATTATTGGAATGGCTTCTGGGATAAGAGCAGTTAGGCTGAGTTCTCACATAGTACTTAGGTCAGTATTTTTAACATCATCAGTTTTAGCTATATGGACTGACAAAACTATCAGATGTCCACTCAACTTTTTAAAGAATTCTGAACTATAAAAGTTTGTGTGAAAAACACAATGAGACACCAAATAAGTGTAGTCTTTTTTCATCTTTCTTGAAGGGGTATTCAAAGTTAAAACAATTACCCGCTATCCACAGTTCTAAGACCCCCTGTGATCATAAGATTGGGACCCTGAGTCTTTTGAATGGAGCAGCATTGGGTTATCTCGGGCAGCATCGTAGACATAGAATGGATCGGCAGGGTACATGTGCAACTTGACATTCTATTTAGAACAAAGACTTCTCAAGATCATATCATAGAGACAGCCAATGATCTGACAATTATCCTCTATGATGTGTATAGGGGGTAAGTGTTTTAACATGGAATATCATGACACATAAGGGCTCTTGGACAACATATGGGGGCACACTGAGTGCCTAAGGTGGGTTGGCACTATATAAGTATAAGTGCACTGTGTCTGACCTAACAGTTTTCATGTGTTTTGAGTAGTGGATTATATGCAGGAAAAGAGGGTCATGTAGAAGGGGGACCCCAGCTCAGGTGGTAAGGGCAGTGCCCATCCCAGGTAACTCTCTTGTATATACTTAAAGGGATTATCGAGCGCTACAGAAAAATAGCCCTCTCTTGTCTCCAGTTTGGGTGGGGTAACTCATTTCCATTAAAGTGATTGGAGCTTAATTGCAAACCGCACCTGAACTGGAGACAAGAGTCATGCTGTCTCTGGAAGAAAGTGGCCATGTTTTTGTAGCACTGGATAACCCCCTTTAATAATCTCTTTATTATGTGCGCCTTATATAAGAATAACCTAACTTTTGGGTCCCTAGAGGTTAACAAAAACGTATAAAACCAAGTAAAGCATATAAAACAACCAAGTATAATATATCTAAAGCTACAAATGCAAAACTTTGCTTAACCTCAATAGAGTTTATCCAAAGCAAAGTGTTAGAAGCAAAGTCCAGGAAAAAAGAATCATTAATGGTAATCCCACTTGGTTAAATCTCCACATCGGAAAACTCACACAGTCTCTGGAGAGGCCACTTGAAGGAGATGTAAGTCTGTGCAGTCTATAAACCTTGCAAAAAAAAGCCATTAAGGGGACAAACAGCTAATTGTGTAACTCAATAGAAGCAGATTATACGGCTGCGGAGAGAAGGTAACGCAGAGAGATGTGAGGACTGAACCAGGTACAGGCAATTAGGAGGGAAGCCTTGATGAATGTACTGTACAAGAACGTGACTCATAAGTGTAACATTAGGCACTTGTCATCTTTCTGCCATCTTCCAGCTACATGACATGCTACTTTACAGAGAAATATTTAAATTTCACACATTTTCAGGCTATTTTAAGCCTTCATTGCATTGCAGATTTCGTGAAGTGATCAGTCAGGGGGATTGGGTTTAGAACAAAATATGTTCTTTGGAGAAGTCAGCGTAGGTAACTGGGTTATGGCTGCGTTCAGAAGGATGTGCATTTATAGCCACCCTCCTTAATATCCTGCCTATATACTATGGGGATGTATTCTATTGCCCTGTAATAATATACAGAAGTTCTATACATTAAATGGTGCATGACTTGTTGTGGTGCTCAGGATGGTAGGATCCCATGTGGGGAGATCAGAAGAACTTGCTAGTAGTCAATATCGTTCATGATAAATGATGAGATAAATGTGTTCTCCTCTTATCTTGTCATAGCTCTTTGTTTTGGTAGTCCATTTTTTGAATGTGACAGCTGTTGTATGATCATAGTAGGTGTCATGCAGAAGAAGTACTCTCAATGATTTATCTCTTACAGCATAATGGGGAATGGGTGTCTAGAGATTAAATATTGGCAGCTCATCCAGTCTTTAGAGGAGACTACCTGTAATGGGCAATGGGTGTAGACCAGCTGTCATACCAAACCAGTGTGGTTTTGGGTCACTTGAAAAGTCTAAAGCCCCTATTACACGGGGATCTCTGGGAGCAAGCAAGCGCCGATCTGCCAGGTTACCTCCTAAGTCACCTCCTAAGCATAGTCCCAGAGGGGGAAGCAGCTGGCCAAGTGGTCTAGATGATACCAGTGCATGGTACCAAGGGGTAAGGCCAGTAGTCCACAGTCCAAGTAAAGTAAGAGCTAGCATGGTACATAGGGGTCAAGCAGAGAAGGAGACAGTAATAGACGAGAAGGCTGTGGTAGGTGGCACAGATTCTTGGTTAACAATATGGGCCAGCAACAAGACAGATGGTTCGGTTCTGTCAGAGACAGAAGCTAGAAGACAGAGTGGGGTTAATTTACAGGAGAGCAGGAACAGATACAAAAGCTATACAGGAGATCTCTAAATCCTTAAACCTTCTGAGGAAAGAGATTAGTGCAGAGACCTAGTGTGCCATGCACACCTTGTCCTGCTCACTGCTGGTGTCTACAGTGGTCTCCATGGTAGGTACATGCCGCTGGATAGATTCATAACCTCAAAGCTCTATAGTGCTGATGTGGAAAGTCTTACTTCAACACTTATGCCACCATATGACTGAACTGTTACCCACCTCTGCCCTATAAAATTGACCTGCCACTAGAAAGGAGTAAGACTTGAGCACACTCAGGTCCGTCCAAACCCGAGCATGCAGCATTTAATTACCAGTGGCTGCATAAGTTGAATGCAGCCCTAGGGAGTCTTGGAAAACATAGAATACAGCTTATGGCTGGGTTCACACTACGTAAGACACCGACATTTCTTTGACCTAGCCGTGTCACAGAACGGCCGGTGTCTGGGAAGTTTGTCCAGGACGATATCGACCTGATAAACTTAAATTCTATTGAATTGGGACATGGGCGCTTCCGTGTGCGCCCACATCCCAATTCACCATTGAACACAATGGAGAGTGCAAAACATAAGTTTTGTATTAATCATGGCCGTTGTTGCAAATCGGTAACAACGTCCGTGATTAATACAAAACTTACGTTGTATGAACATAGCCTGTGACTGCAGCCAACTTCTGCAACCACTGGTAATCAAATGGCGCACGTTTGGGTTCAGATGGACCTGAGCACGCTCGAGATTTGCTCATCTCTACCCACCACTACTGCAGCTGCACCCTACCACTGTAAGCCACCACCATTACTATTATTTCTACCTTGGTGTCTGTGACCTGATCTCAGCCTGCCAGAGGTTCTGATGTTCCTGATGCCCAAATTAACCCCCAAATTATCCCCTTACTCTTCAAAAGTCAAAGAAGTTAGAAAAAAATGTGCAATTTTGAGCATTACTTGTTTCTCACTGTACATTTCATTCTGCTCTTACTAAGTCTGACTATTTTGATGGAAACTTGAGGTTGGTTAAATGCCTGGCAATGTATAGATGGGCATAACTTACTTAATATGGGAAATTACTGATTCCTGAAAGTGTGTAGTAGATATAGCCAGAGACTGGACATAGGTTTTGCTGGATGTTGATGTGGGGGGGGGGAGTTTTTCAAGGATTTTGCATCTATTTTTGGGTGAATAATTGGATTTTTCAACCACTTTTGGTCTAAGTTCTGTTTATGAACCAGTATTTGACAGACATTTTTTTTTTTAAATGCAACTTAAAAAAAAAAATCTTCCTGTTTTGAGTATTCACCCCAAAATTTGCATAATCTGGGACTTGTGCCCAATTTATCATTTGCAACTTTTTACAAAGTCGCACAAACAGGTGCAGACCTATGTCTGGTCGATACCAGGTGAATTTGTTTGCAACCTTTTTACTATTTACTATGACAGTGTGACTTTTCCATAAATCACACACAACAGATTGGAACAAAATAAACACCAACCCACATTAGAATAGTTAAACACATTAGACTTCTTAGTAAATGTCCCCCAGATGTCATTGTATTAGAAAATGATAATGGATTTGAAACTTTTTTTTTCTTTATTATTTTTATTAGTTTATTTTGTACTATGGAATTAACACCAGCTCTGTTCTTCTGCAATCGGCATATTTTCTGCATCTGTCCTGTTAAAATATTCCTTTACTATATACTGACAACAGATGGAACTGTTTTGATCACATTCGCAATATCTAAAACACATCCCGATTCTCAAAAGCTAGGATTTTTTTTGTTAAATATTAAATATTTTTTTCCAAGCCTGATCATCCATAAGTGATCATCACCCATCCACAGCGATGACAAACCCGGTTTCCTGTATTGATTTTAAAGACATTGAACATAATTTTAAAAACATGGCTGCCTAACTCCGTAAACAGTGCCACATCTGTCTATTGGTTGTATCTGGTACTGCATCTTAGTTACATTAAAAGTGCTGAGTGGGGGTACAATTTTATATATGGCTGGTATACTGCTGGTGTTTATACAATGGGAAGCTGCCATGATCCTTAGGGTGGTCAAAATGAGAGGGAAACCTTGATTTATCTTTTGGGAATCATGTTCATCATCTTCAGCAGGCAGACAGGCTCAGAGTTTGTACTGTATGTCTGTCTGTCTCTCTTGTGTCTGTCTCTCTCCTGTGTTCTCTCCTGATTTAGCTATTAATAGAGACAGATTCCCCTCAACAACAGACTTTGGACAGCAGGTAACAGGGTAGGAAGACACCTAGTGGTCAAGACTTTAGAGCAGGGTTTTTTTCTGGGCTAAGTAATGCGATTTTCAAATAAATTAGTAATCACATAAACTACCACTTTCAGGAAAGTTGTTTAAATTGCCGGCCATTCCATTTGAATGAATCAGTAATTTCTGTGGCTTTCATAGAGTTAAGTGTGACTGCTGCCATGTATAATTACTATAGCCCTGCTCCTGTTTGCATTGATACACTTACGTCTTTGCTATCGGCATGACAAGTACGTTCATTTGCCTGATATTCAAATGGGATACTTGCCACGTGTCCTGAAGTTGTTTAAGGGCATATCCACTTTGGACATTCCTTACCTACAAGAAATGTCCCAGCCTATAGCACCTCGGCATGCACTGCCACTTTACAGTCCAGTACAGTAAAACTGCAATAAAGCAATTACAATGCAATAAAGCAAAAGTGACAAACGAGGTAGAAATCCTAAGAAACATACACTAGGAGAACATTGACCCTATGAGCTTACAATCTAAAGTGTAAAGGCCCTATTTCACGGAACGAATACCGTCCGTATTCGGCCGATATCGGCCACTACGAACGATAATCGTCCCGTGGAATAGAGTGCAACGATCAGCTGACATCGTTGCAGTCACTTGTTTTTCAACATGTTGAAAAACAAGCGACTGATATAGCAGCGATCTGCTGCCGTCGCTCCGTTGAATAGGATCATCGGCAGCAGACACTGCTGTATCCTATGGGCCGCTATGAACGATAATCGTCCCGTGGAATAGAGTGCAACGATCAGCTGACATCGTTGCAGTCACTTGTTTTTCAACATGTTGAAAAACAAGCGACTGATATAGCAGCGATCTGCTGCCGTCGCTCCGTTGAATAGGAGCATCGGCAGCAGACGCTGCTATATCCTATGGGCTGCCCGGACGATCAGCGATCACCCGGGCAGCCCCCCCCCCCCCGCACTCCCCCGCTCGCTGAGAGTGCTCGTTTGCTCCTCTTGACGACCCGTGGAATAGGGGCTTAAGTAATTGTGGTTGGTTGAAATGTGGAGCTCTTTAGAATAGAAGACATTATGCATTGTCTAATGGGATTTAGATGAATAGGTGGCATTTTTGTTTGATTTAAAAAAAATTAATTAGTAGAAATACCTCAGGAAATTTTTATTCCGTTTTATCACAGTTCTGTGCGTTTCAACCATTTGTACCTTGTGTCATGCAATCATTAATGCTATCTCATTTAATAGGTGAGAAGTCACGGAGGCAAGATGGGGGAAAAGGTGATAAGGAGATGCGGTCACAAGCAGAGACGAGACTATGTGGGGGGTGGCATACAAAAGTTAGGATCTACCAACAGTTTTTGCTTTTTTGCTAAGTAATTTCCATCTCAAGAAATGATTGATAGAACACAGTGACCCTACCCAGTGAAGGAAGTTTAGCAGTTTCATAGTTTTTTTTTTTGTTTGATTTGGGATCTATACAAAGGATAAAGAATATGAATGACTAAGGGCCCTATTACATGGGACGATTATCATGCGAAAAATCGTTAAATCGTTCTAATTTAAACGATAATAGTTTTGTGTAATTGCAGGCAATGACCGAAAAATTGTTTGTATGTCATTGATCGTTGATGCAGAGCTGAACCTAAATTTATCGTTAATCGTTCGCTGATCGTTCGCTGTAATTCCACATTCGTTCGCTCAAGTTCCGCATTTTTTCACTAAGCGTTCAGTGTAATTGCACATTGGTCATTGCTTTGCTGGGATCAGAAGGAATAAACGATCCTAGTAACGATTGCAATAACAATCATAGTAACGATCGTAACTAACGAATATTGTTCTGTGTAATATGGTCAATGATTTCACGTTAACGATAAACAATCTCGTTTGCGATAGTTTATTGTTAGTCGTTAATCGTTAAAAATCGCTCCGTGTACTAGAAACCTAAAGCTGCGTAAAATGTTTTCAGCCTTAAAGGGGTTATCCAGGATCAAAGAAACAGCTGCCAAACCTTTCCACAGGTTGTGTCTGGTTGCATTCACTACAATACTATAGTTAAACTGAGGGCAAGAGTGGCGCTGAGAAGACGACAGTTATCTATTTCTAATGTTTAAGATATCTAAGAACATGATGAATTTGTACAAAAACTGTCAGGAATTTACCTGACCGGGATCAAGCGCTGCTCTCAGCCTCCGGGCCGCTGTTGACGTCCTCCCGAGTGACGTCACGGATAACCGACAGCGTCCCTAGTAACCAGGGATGCCGTTGGCTCTGTTCACTGGTCCGGTGTTCTGGTCCGGGCTCCTGGTCCTGTATTTAAAGAGCCAGCAGTCAGTTCCTGCTCGCTGGCTATTAAGGTGTACTTTCTGATCCCAGCTCCCCCTGTCTATTCCGAATTCCCTCTGCTATTTCCACTTTTTTACTTGACCTCTGCCTGACTTTTTGACTATTCGATTGTAACCTGATTTTGTACTGTGCTGCCCGTTTGGTTCTGACCTTGCTTGTTTACTATCCGATATTGTGTTTGTCTGTCCGTCTTGTTCTGCGTGCACATATCTAGTACAGGGAACTTCTTCTTGGTTGTCCGCGGCTGCCTAGCGCTGTTTGAGGCAAGTAGGTAGGGACAGCTGGTGGGTTCAGTATCAGGGCTCTCTGTTGTGTCTTGTCCCTGCCTCCCCGCCCCTGAGACAAGGCTCTTTTACTTTAAGGTGGCCATACACATCAGATAAAATTACAGAAGGATGATAAGTAAATAACAGTCAGACAAAGCTGTCTGACATTTGTTTCAACGATATAACCATGCACATTCTAGTCAATATAAGCCATTTGAGTTGTTTAAACTAGGCTATACACAATCGATGTCACCAGGTGAAGAATTTACAATCTTTTTGGGAAACAATCTTTATTATGGAAACATTCTTTCATCTATTGCTAGAAAAGTTCCAACTTGTCTGCCTTCTTTTCAGGCGATAAAACAATTATTTGCTGTAAAATTTCACCCAACGAATTACCTTTTTGGTTGAAATCTTCCACTTTCACCAACTTAAATCTAAGGTATGTTGCCACCTTAAAGGTACCCATACACTTTTTACAAAAAAAGGATAAGCTGACTAGTGCAGGAGAGAGAATCATTTGGCCAACAATTATTGAAGGTGTATAGAGAGTGCATTGGTGATAGAGTCACGTCAAGAGCTGATCAAAGCAGGAAGAGCTAGAGGCTTCGAAACGTCTGAGGTGATTTCTTGGAACCAAATAACATCAACACTTATCTAAATGTATAGGTTTCCTCTTTGAAGGCTCGTCCAGCTTCCAGCCTGAGGAAGTAATTTTCTACCCTTTGCGAGCTGATCGACTCTTGACTTGAGGAGTTTGTTTTGCTTTCTTCTGTATCAATGGGGGAGACTAAGTTCTAAGGTTGACCCCTATTTCATCATATATTTCACATCTCTACTTCCCTAGTTGAACTTGATTAACATTTTCTTTTTCATCTATATTACCTATGTGATGATGAGTGGAATGGTCTAACGCAGGAATCTCCAAGGAGCAGATGAAGCAGTGCAGATAACAGCCGGAGGCACATGTTATTAGGGTTATCATTTCCATCTTCTCATCCCCAGGGTAAACCTTTGTGTATGTATGTATCTATCTTAATATAAAATAATCATCTAAAAAAAATCAAAAAGTAAATAGTGTTTTGAGCTTTTCTTGCCTGCAACCAAAGACTAAAAGGAAAAATAAACCAATACAAAAATTTTAGGGCTTCAAACCATCCTCGTTGTACTTTTATGCAAAAGAAAAGTCTCTTCTGAGCAAGAACAACTCTAAATGGTCCCAGAACTATTGAGCTACCATTGTATTCTGGTCTTTTTCATGCTGTATATTGAATAGCTGTCAGAAATTCTGTTCTAGCAAAGCAGCACATTTGAATTTCCGAGTAGTTTACATAACCTCTTGTATCGCTCCCAGCCTGTTTTTTGTTTTTTCATTTTTTATGAAGGTGTTTTTTTTTGTG
This sequence comes from Dendropsophus ebraccatus, assembly GCF_027789765.1. Taxonomy (NCBI): domain Eukaryota; kingdom Metazoa; phylum Chordata; class Amphibia; order Anura; family Hylidae; genus Dendropsophus; species Dendropsophus ebraccatus. The sequence continues at coordinate 33,117,999 of NC_091461.1, forward strand.
TATGTTTTTATATACATTGTTTATTTTTTTTACGTTTTTAGTTTCTGGATGCACCATATTGTTAAGCGAGCCTGCATGCAGCACACAGTCTCCTGTGCTCTGCTAGGGCATTTAGAAGTTCAGCACTTGACATGTTCACTCGAGAATGAAGCAGGAGGAAAGCCTTATTATTTTCATACTCTGCTGAATTCTCACGCTATCTCTAGCCTTCTAGATGCCTAGAGAAACCTAGTAGTGAACTACACAGGGAAAGAAGGATCTGCCCTTTTTTAGACCTTAAATGTTAAGTAAAATATACTTTTAGTTTTTGTGGTATTTTTTATGCATTCTCTTGGATTTGAAGTTGGAGTGAAGAGTAGCTGTCATATAAATGTAAGGTGATGTAATAATTGTATAATTTACAGTGTTGTGTTATAACTTTTTCTTCTTTTAGTGGTTTAGAGGTCACATTTTCCTAAAAGAAAAAGAATTTCTAACACATTTCCATTGATACTCCTATAAGACAATAGCAATATGGTTCAACCCTTGTTTCACACGTAGTAATAGTGCGGCCGTATGTACGGATGTAATAGTGCGCCCGTATATTTGAGGGTTCGTGTGTATGCTGTGAAGTATAGGATATGCGGCTGCACAGTGCACACTATGTATGAATCTACGGCCCTATCGTAAACGGACCCGTAAAAAATGAACAAGACCATTATTTGCGGCTGAATATGCGGCCGAGGATTGACAGGCGGTCCGTACAAAGTACTTCAAAAATAGCCGGGAATGATGCCGAATGCCGATGCCTCTAATAGTTACTATATTAAATTAATCAAAGACATTTTATTTGTAATCAAGACACTTTCGTTGATCAATAATTTATTTCTAACGAATCCATCATTTTGCAATTAAATATACTGTTAAAAAAAATAGATATATAAATAAATGTATATTTATCTATATATTTATTTTTTGACATTATATTTAATTGCACAATGATGGATTCGTTAGAATTAAATTATTGACAAACGAAACTGAATTTATTTCCAAGAAAATGTGTTTTATTCATTAAATATTAATTAGTACAGGAAGCACTCTAAGCCGGTAATTCATATTCCCGGTAATAGAGCTTTCTGTACTAATCATCACTTTACTTTAATGAAAACATCAAATGTTTCTTCTAATTATGTTATGACAATAACATTATTAGAAGAAACATTTAGAATTATATGTGCGCTCAGCTGATTGGCTGTTCGGCTGAGCGCACATATAATGAGCCGGTCCGCAGTACAGTGACTTCATTGTGCTGCGGACCAGCGAAGAGGACACATCGGGGTGAGTATAGAGCTCTCCCCACCCCCTCCCCAGCACTGCACCCCTCCCAGCAAGGAAGGGGGGGTCAGTTAACCCCTTCCTTGCTGGGATGGGTGCAGTCTGACATCAGTCTGGCCCCCCGGGGGTTAAGGGGGATGCAGTACATCCTCCCTTAACCCCTTGGGGGTCAGACTGTAAGCAGCGATCTGTAAAGATGCTGCATACTGTAAGGAGCACAACACCGCTCACAATGATGGGTGTTGTGCTCCTGTTTGTGTGTTTTGTGTGTTTCTCCCTTTTTGTTTTTCAGATATCGGTATCCTGGGGATTACGTCGGATTCCATGGACTACGTCGATGACCAGCGGTTGTTCTTTGAATTTTTTTTAATAAAATGGTCAATGAGGGTTGTGGGGGTGTTTTTATTTGAATAAAAAAATTTGTAAACTTGTGTCTTGTCTTTATTTCTTTACTTTATAGACTTAGTAGTGGAAGCCGTCTAATAGACGGAATCCATTACTAAGTTGGGGCCTAGTGTTAGCCGGTATAAAATGGCTAACACTAACCCCCCATTATTACCCCAGTACCCAATGCCACCAGGGGTACTGGGAAGAGCCGGGTGCCAGTGGTCCCGGAGCGTCAATATTGGCGCTCCTGGACCGGGCGGCAGCAGGCTGGTAAGATTTAGGCTGGGGAGGGCCTAAACCAATGGCTCTTCCCACCCTGGTGTTACCAGGCTGCTGTCGTTTGGTTTTTAACCCGGCTGGTTATAAAAATAGGGGGGACCCTATGCGTTTTTTTTTAATTATTTATTTATTTAAAAAAAAAACGCATAGGGTCCCCCCTATTTTTATAACCAGCCGGGTTAAAAACCAAACGACAGCAGCCTGGTAACACCAGGGTGGGAAGAGCCATTGGTTTAGGCCCTCCCCAGCCTAAATCTTACCAGCCTGCTGCCGCCCGGTCCAGGAGCGCCAATATTGACGCTCCGGGACCACTGGCACCCGGCTCTTCCCAGTACCCCTGGTGGCATTGGGTACTGGGGTAATAATGGGGGGTTAGTGTTAGCCATTTTATACCGGCTAACACTAGGCCCCAACTTAGTAATGGATTCCGTCTATTAGACGGCTTCCACTACTAAGTCTATAAAGTAAAGAAATAAAGACAAGACACAAGTTTACAAATTTTTTTATTCAAATAAAAACACCCCCACAACCCTCATTGACCATTTTATTAAAAAAAATTCAAAGAACAACCGCTGGTCATCGACGTAGTCCATGGAATCCGACGTAATCCCCAGGATACCGATATCTGAAAAACAAAAAGGGAGAAACACACAAAACACACAAACAGGAGCACAACACCCATCATTGTGAGCGGTGTTGTGCTCCTTACAGTATGCAGCATCTTTACAGATCGCTGCTTACAGTCTGACCCCCAAGGGGTTAAGGGAGGATGTACTGCATCCCCCTTAACCCCCGGGGGGCCAGACTGATGTCAGACTGCACCCATCCCAGCAAGGAAGGGGTTAAGTGACCCCCCTTCCTTGCTGGGAGGGGTGCAGTGCCGGGGAGGGGGTGGGGAGAGCTGTATACTCACCCCGATGTGTCCTCTTCGCTGGTCCGCAGCACAATGAAGTCACTGTGCTGCGGACCCGCTAATTATATGTGCGCTGAGCCGATCAGCCAATCAGCTGAGCGCACATATAATTCTAAATGTTTCTTCTAATAATGTTATTGTCATAACATAATTAGAAGAAACATTTGATGTTTTCATTAAAGTAAAGTGATGATTAGTACAGAATGCTCTATTGCCGGCATATGAATTACCGGCTTATAGTGCTTCCTGTACTAATTAATATTTAATGAATAAAACACATTTTCGTTTAAATAAATACAGTTTCTTTGTTCAATAATTTAATTCTAACGAATCCATCATTGTGCAATTAAATATACTGTCAAAAAATAAATATATATATAAATATACATTTATTTATATATATATTTATTTTAACAGTATATTTAATTGCAAAATGATGGAATCGTTTACATTTAATTATTGAACAATAAAAGGGACTTTATTAGACAGAAAATGTGTTTTATTAATTCAATATATTAACCATGAGAGACATCGGCTATAGTGCAGAGGATCGCAAACCCCGGTAATAGCGAGTCATGTAAACTGTGTTCCCTGCTTTCCCAGATGCATCCAGAGGTGTTTCCATCACTTTCTTAACATTTTATTTGTTATTTTTAGTTGAACCAGATTTCCAAGTAAATGACCGTATGTTTTGAGCCGCATGTCTATTTTTTCCCACGGCCGTAGTTTCACCCGCACATTTACAGCCGCATAAAAAATACAGCCGCACAGTTACAGCGTGTGAAACCAGCCCAAAAATGTAAAATGTAAATGTAAAAATTAACCAGTGGTTCAAGTCCGACAGAGTAAGCCATAGGTGTGAGGTGCAGCAGCTCCTTTCTCTCCATGTCTGTATTTTACTTTTTTCCCTTTTCTGAGTGGCTAGCACTCCTCCTGGTAAGACCCATGTGATCCCAATAAGCAGGAAGCACCTCCTCTTTCTCCCATTCTACCTCCGGGTGCAGTGGTGAGTAAGAACACCTTGTGTTGCTTGGCGGCCACCTTCCCTGCTGGGGGAGCCTACAGGGTGCGGGCGGGAGGGGGGCCCATTGGGTTTGGTCCTGTGACATTGGGGTTGCGGGGCTATTCATGGGCCTCCCCTCCCTTGTTGTGGCTTGCTTTGCAGGGTTGGTGGTCGCTGACCGACACAGTGTTGATTTAGTGTAGGGACTCATGTGAACCAGGGGACCTGCACGTGGTACATGAGGCCTTATGGTTTGATCAAATTATATACCAACACCCTGGTGTTGGTTTTTAAATGTAGCCGAGAGGCGTTAGTGTCAGCCATAGGTGTGAGGTGCAGCAGCTCCTTTTTCTCCATGTCCGTATCAAGTCCAACAGTGTACTGACAATTTCCTGATATAGGAAGGAAACTGAGCAACTTTGATATGATCTTCATAACCAAGCTTAGATGATCATTCAGGAAAAAGGATTGTCTGGAGACTGAGCTGTCACATTTTACTGTGAATAGGATTCTTTTTTCTTGCCAAGTACAGTGATATATAAATGTGTCAGAGCTCAATTGGTTTTGAAAAAGTTTTTACATTGTCTGAGCTGATGAGATAACTCTGCTGACCATGTCCTAAGTTACATAGCAAAGCAGAAGAGTGAGTTGAGCACTATTGTGTGTTCCAGTGTGTTTTATTTTCATTTGTGTCTTGATTGTTTGTTGAAACATCTAGATTTTCTATAACCGATTAGAAACAGATACTGAAACATGTTCTTTTTCTAATTGTATTCTTTTATTTGTTTTTTTTTTGTACATTGTTATGGGGTGGCACTCTTGCCTGAGCTGTTTTTAACAGAAATAAGTTAAATGCTTTACAGCAAGTCTCATGGACATATGTCAATAGACAGAACCTGTCCCATTGAGATTAATGTGAAACATTACTCAGCACACTCCACAGGAAGCTGCTATTGTCTCCTTTATCTACTGGTGTCACATGTCACTGTAATTCCGTACGGATGACTTTACAGCAGCCTCCTGGACATATGACAATAGACAGGACCTGTCCCATTGAGATGAATTTGAAATCTTACTGAAACATTCCTGGTACTCTGTGACCTTTGAAGAGGTCATTCCACAAGAAGCTGCTATTGTCTCCTCTATCTACTGGTGTCACATGTCGCTGTAGTTCTGTACAGATCACTTTACAGCAGCCTCCTCTTATCACCACAGACCCAACAGGAAGTCTCAGCTAAGTTTTAGGCCTAGTGCGGAGAATAAAAACTGCTATTTTTCAGGATTATTTTATAATATAGACAGGAAAAATAGAAAATTCAAAGTCTTTAAAAATATTTTTATTTCATTTTATTTTTCATTATAGGATAAAGGATGCTGATTCCATATCTGTAATTTGTAGCATTCTCCATATTTCACCATTGTAAGCCTACAGACTGGGCATGTTAATGCATGAAGAGAACTACTTAGCTCAAGAAAATAATGGAGAGGACTTCTTAGGGTCCTATTAGATTAAGCGGTTTTAAACGATTAACGGCTAACAATCTCATTTATCGTTAACCAAAAATTGTTCACCATATTACACAGAACGATAGTCGTTACTACAATCGTTTACTCTATTTGATCCCAGCAAAAGAAGGAACGATTTGTAATTTCACTGAACGATTAGTGAACAAATGTGGAACTACAGAATAGAATGTGGAATTACATCAAACAATTAGCAAACAATTAACAATGATTTTAGGGGGGGGATCTAAATCAACGATCAACGAAATACAAAGATTTTTCGATCGTTGCCTGAAATTACACAGAACGATTATCTTTTCAATTCAAATTATATAATGATTTTCCACACAATAATCGTCCCATGTGATAGGGCAGATATAGAATCAGATGTATAATCTACTGAAAACCTAAGTTTAGTGGGTGTTTTGGAGGTGAGGTCCAAAAAGGTCATTTTCTGATGACACCTTCCCTTTAAGTGTACTAAATTAGGTCACATGATTTTACTGTGTATTATGAGATTAATTTCTGTCCAGCACTATTCTTACACAAGCAATTTGTTATGGAATAGCTCGTTATTTAGTCCCCCTCTTAGTGGCTCATGAGATGGGGCTTCAGTGTAAAAGCAATATTTAACTGAAGTTAAACTTGATGTGTAGTTTTAGGCGACATCGGAGAATGTACTGCAGAATAAAACAGCGCTGTTAAATTATTTCCCTTTATGAAAAGAACACCTTCCACATTTCCCTATTATTGCAGATAGAAAATGAAGTGTGATACCCTGAGGAATTACTGCTTGCTTCAATAATGAAGCAGATTCCTTTAATCAAGTGAAAACCAATGGGAATATGAGAGCAGCAAACATGGCTTATTTTGCCTTTAGGGAGATCTGCACATTAATGCCGGTGTCCACAAATGGTAAATGAGAAAGGAGCTTTTAACACTCACATGGAATAGACATTTACCATCATTTGTCCACCTTATTACACCTTGAATTCTGCCTTTCTTTTTTACTCTTATGTGTGTATCTTTTAGTGTATGAGTTGCTAGATTGCTGAACCAGATTTTACCTTTAGCAGTCGCTTTCCCTGGGTCCTAACAACTGGTTCCACAACTCATATAGGACTTATGGTAGGGAAGAACAGGGGAACCAGTCAGCAATCGCACAAGAAATTCATAAGCATATACCACTGTCTAAAAGGGCAATTTATGATAAAATGAGAGATGTCACATTGTACATTGTATGGAGGGCAAGCAACAAGCAAAGAGGGAAGGACAACATATAAATAGGATACGGACATAGAGAGAAAGGAGCTGACACTACTGAATGACACTAAAGCTTTTTGGCTACATTTAAAACTAACGCCAGGATGTTGGTATATGATTTGATCAAGCCATATTGCCTCATGTAACACGTGCAGGTCCCCTGGCCCACATGAGTCCCTACACTAAACCAACACTGTGTCGGTCAGCGACCGCCAACCCCTCAAAGCGAGCGCAAGCAGGAATGGGAGGCCATGGAATGGCCCTGCAACCCCACTGACACAGGCCCTGCAACCCCAAGCCCCCCCCCCCCAAACCAAGCAGGCGCCGCTGGCAGAGAAAACGGCCACCAAGCAACACAAGTGTGAACAAGTTCTTACCACTCACCACTGCCCTGGAGGTAGAATGGGAGAAATAGGAGGTACTTGTCATGTGTGCACAGGTGCTTCCTGCTTATTTGGGTCACATGGGTCTTACCAGGAGAAGTGCTAGCCACTCAGAAAGGAGAGAAAAGTAAAATACAGACAAGGAGAGAAAGGAGCGCTGTACCTCACACCTATGGCTGACACTAATGCCTCTCGGCTACATTTAAAAACCAACGCCAGGATGTTGGTATATAATTTGATCAAACCATATTGCCTCATGTAACACATGCAGGTCCTCTGGTCCACATGAGTCACTATACTAAATCAACACTGTGTCGGTCAGCGAGCTCCAACCCCACAAAGTGAGCGCAAGCAGGGGAGGGAGGCCAAGAAATGGCCCTGCAACCCCACTGGCACAGGACCAAACCCCTATAAATAGGATAAAAAAATGTTTAAGCACCAGAGTCAAAGAACTCAATAAACAAAAATCTAAAACTATACAATACAAGAAACTATACTGCACAACATAGTAGACAAAACATCAGTACGGCGCGTAGCAACAGTATTATAAAACCAGCACCTGAATGGCATTATCACTTATAGAGACATCTTAATTGTTTTGGTTTGGTTGCGGTATAGGTGTTCCGACCCCGATTGGTTGCAATAATGAGCCAGGAGAAGTATATGGTAAGCACATTGTCTCCCAGCTCTGTGCCACCCGCTTGCAATGTGCAAGTCTATGGGACAATCTCTTTTGGTCTTATCAAGACATTTGACATGTCTATAGGACTTACCAACCAAAGTTGAAGGGTCAAAAAGCACCAGAGAGGGTCCAATAGCATCTATGGTAGTCTGAAAAAAATCTTTACATCTTTATTTCATTTCCAAGTACATGCAACATTGCCATATATGTCTATAAAAGATATCCAATGTTTTTTAGGCTATGCAACGCACAGTGTTATTCTGCCGGGCGGCATACGGCTCATTCCTGCAGCCAATACTGCTGTATCGGCTTCAGGATTATTATCTTTTTACAGTTGAATTGTGGGCACCATTGGGTGTGCTCGCAATTCAATTAAACATTGACTACAATGTAAAGTATGGCCGCTGGCCTTACTTTACATTGTGTGAACAGGTATTGTTCCAAAGAACGGACGTTAAACTAACAAAATGAGAATACAGCGCATGGCATTGCATTCTTAAAAAAAAAAAAAACGACGTAGGAGTTAGACCACTGAGGGGGCATATATACTATATGGGGGCACCGATGTGGCCTGCTTTCTATATGAGATCATATTGGATGGAGACTGACTGACTCCGATCAGAGAAAGTTTATCCTATGAGTCTCTGGATGTAACTGCACTGTAATGACTCATGGAGGAGAGTGAGGATATGACTAGAATATGGGGGGGGTCTAGGTACATTCTTGTAACATAGGCCCTCAGCAGTCTGTGTCTGTCCCTATTCCCAATCATATGTAAAGCTTTTGAGATGGTATCCATGAATCTTATAGACAGATGTCCTCCTACCTCTCTGTCTATCATCCCCTCTGAGCACAATTGTTATTTCTAATGAGTCGAGTATTTCTCTAATATGTTGAAAATAAATCTTCAGCCTTGTCACTTTTATTTTAAGTTGACTTAGACCAGTAAAAAGGGTTGTGAGATAAAAGAGCGGGGTCCACCACTGGGGAGCCCTTGTATGAGCCAGAACAGAGAACAGCTTTGTAACAGTGGCTCCCCGTCTGCTCCCCCCCTCTCCACAGCTTGTCCATACATTACACAGAGTGCCATTCATTTAGATGGCAAGTCATCTGTAATGCCACAAAGCTGCTTCCCCAGAGATAACGGCTGATTGTTGGCGGTTATAGAATCTGGCCCTGCAGCGACCAGCAGATCAATGGTCCTATATCTGAAAGGGTTGTCTTAGTCAGATAACTACACATATAAAATAGACTCTAATGCTCGCCTAGGAGAAAGCTAATCGGAACCTTGCTCTCTATTGAAATTCTCATGCATTTGTATTGTGATGATAAAATATCTTTAAAAGAATCTTTTTATGATTATTAGAGCTTTTCATGGCTGTGGAATTACCCATTGACACAAAACTTTTGTAAACTGCCCTGTTATAGTAGAGAACATTATCCTCTGATAAAGAAGGGGGAAAAAAATCACATGCTTTACTCATTGTTTTATTGTGGGTATAATGGGACAAAATGAGTTTATATATCTTCAGCTTGTCTATTGCAGGTGACTGCAAAGTAATAATTTAGCAGTTCTAAAAAGAGAAAAAATAAAAACTGATTATATGGGATTCAAATTCTAATGTTCTCGGCTATAATAACACTGATAAAAAGTCACAATTTCTGTTCTTAGCGTGAGAACATTTTCTAATAGTTACGGTACACAAATCACTGTTATTAAGTTGGATCAAAAAATGTAAAAAGTCAACTTCATTTCTGACTGCTTCATTCATTCCGAGATGCTTTTATCCTTTTTTTTTTTCTTTAACAAGAAACTAAACTGCACAAACAACAACAATGGTTAGAGGTTATTGGTGAAGAATCTGAGATTGCACATTTATGGCTAAAAGCATTTTATAAAAAGTTGACATTAAACATGTTTCCCAGAAACAAGTTTTTAATATCTATATTTTGTGGACTCTTATGTCATATATGGCTGAGGGGCAGACAGTATAGACAGTTGCCCACAATGCTTTTGGGGGCAGGGGGAAAAGTGTCCATTGTGACGCCCATTGGGTCAAACGTATAACCGTCTTATTGTGTCTACATATCCATGGAGATCCGAACTTCCGGATTAGCAGTAGATCCAGAAGTGGCCCATCATGCAATTGTATTGGACGTGAAAGATTTACAAATCTTGAAATTACATTAGAGGACCCTCAAATAAATGCCTCTTAGCTGTGTATTGCACACATGCCCATTAGACCATAGTGTCAGCTTGTACATCAGCTGAAGAATGTGATCTTTCTTGGTCAATTAAAGGGAATTTTGTAGAAATAAACTAGCCTCTTTGTATGGGCAGATGCCATGACACAGAGCAGAACAACGCCCTTGGCTTTCAAATTGGTAGCTCTGTTCCGGAGTTACTGCAAAAAATAATTATATGCAAATGAGATTGCTAAGTGCACTGGAGGCGGTCCCAGCATTCCAAGCATGCTGATGTCCCCTCCCACTGCTGAATCAGATTCATCAATATTTATCCTGATTACCCTTTGCTGTTATGCCCAGAATCTCAAAATCCTAAGTTGGTACTATAAGACTTTCAGAGCACAGTACGGCTCCTAGGCACAGAAGAAACTTTACACCCAGAAACCAGAGTACACTCGGCTTCAGCTTCCCGGATTGACCATTTTATTAATTATTATTGATGAAGTAGCGTCATTGGTGGGAGGGGTGCACTTGGGGCACCCTTAGTGCATTGAGCAAGCTAAGTTGCATATAACAATTTTGTGCGATATCTTCAGAAATTTAGAAGGATTGGCCAATCATCCCATGTGTATGGGAGCCTCCTGTAGTAAAAGAAAAGAATGGGACAATTGGATGTCAAGGTACCTGATTCTTTTGTTCTCTGTAGAGATAAGCTACTCTCAGCCGCTACTCATCCCCTTCTCACTATTTATATTCACAATCGTCAAAGCCTTGCCTGCATGCGTATAGGGGGAGATAGCTGTGAGATGAACAATCATTCAGCCAACAAGTATCTGAAAATATGGCTAGCTGGACAGCCTAAGATTCAGGTTTGTGCTGAAGAATCTTACAGAATCTCAGTCAATAACTGAGATATAGAAAATTAAATTTTTCGCTAGAAGTATTAACACAAGGTGTAAATTTCAAAAATTGGCAGCATTAACCTTTCTCCATGGTGGTCCTACTGGAAAACCTGGAAAATGACCATTAACAGTGTTGCCAAACTTCCCTTAGGTAATTGCCACTTGAAATTCAACAATACTAGCTGTGCAGATTCAGGCTAGGTTCACACTATGTAACTGTGCGGCTGTATTTGCAGCTGTAATTGTGCGGCGGTATTTTTGGTGGTTCATGCGTACGCTGGAAAGTATAGGATATACGGCTGCACAGTGCATACTATGTATGAATCTACGGCCCGATCGTAAACGGACCCGTAAAAAATTAACAAGACCATTGTTTGCGGCTGGACATGCGGCCGTGGATAGACAGGCGGTCCGTACGGAGTACTTCAAAAATAGCCGGCAATGATGCTGAATGCCGATGCCTCTAATAGTTAATATATTAAATTAATAAAACACATTTTTTTGTAATAAAGTCCCTTTCGTTGGTCAATAATTTAATTCTAACGAATCCATCATTTTGCAATTAAATATACTGTTAAAATAAATAGATATATAAATAAATGTATATTTATATATATATTTATTTTTTGACAGTATATTTAATTGCACAATGATGGATTTGTTAGAATTAAATTATTGAACAACGAAACTGAATTTATTTAATCGAAAATGTGTTTTATTAATTAAATATTAATTAGTACAGGAAGCTCCATAAGCCGTTAATTCATATTCCCGGCAATAGAGCATTCTGTACTAATCATCACTTTACTTTAATGAAAACATCAAATGTTTCTTCTAATTATGTTATCACAATAGCATTATTAGAAGAAACATTTAGAATTATATGTGCGCTCAGCTGATTGGCTGATCGGCTGAGCGCACATATAATGAGCCGGTCCGCAGTACAGTGACTTCATTGTGCTGCGGACCAGCGAAGAAACAACATCGGGGTGAGTATAGAGCTCTCCCCACCCCCTCCCCAGCACTGCACCCCTCCCAGCAAGGAAGGGGGGGGTCAGTTAACCCCTTTCTTGCTGGGATGGGTGCAGTCTGACATCAGTCTGGCCCCCAAGGGGTTAAGGGGGATGCAATACATCCTCCCTTAACCCCTTGGGGGCCAGACTGTAAGCAGCGATCTGTAAAGATGCTGCATACTGTAAGGAGCACAACACCGCTCACAATGATGAGTGTTGTGCTCCTGTTTGTGTGTTTTTTGTGTGTTTCTCCCTTTTTGTTTTTCAGATATCGGTATCCTGGGGATTACGTCGGATTCCGTGGACTACGTCGATGACCAGCGTTTTTAAAAAAATTTTTTTTATATAAAATGGTCAATGAGGGTTGTGGGGGTGTTTTTATTTGAATAAAAAAATTTTTTAACTTGTGTCTTGTCTTTATTTCTTTACTTTATAGACTTAGTAGTGGAAGCCGTCTAATAGACGGAATCCATTACTAAGTTGGGGCCTAGTGTTAGCCGGTATAAAATGGCTAACACTAACCCCCTATTATTACCCCAGTACCCAATGCCACCAGAGGTACTGGGAAGAGCCGGGTGCCAGTGGTCCCGGAGCGTCAAAATTGGCGCTCCTGGACCGGGCGGCAGCAGGCTGGTAAGATTTAGGCTGGGGAGGGCCTAAACCAATGGCTCTTCCCACCCTGGTGTTACCAGGCTGCTGTCCTTTGGTTTTTAACCCGGCTGGTTATAAAAATAGGGGGGACCCTATGCGTTTTTTTTTTTTAAATAAATAAATAATTTTAAAAAACCGCATAGGGTCCCCCTTATTTTTATAACCAGCCAGGGTTAAAAACCAAACAACAGCAGCCTGGTAACACCAGGGTGGGAAAAGCCATTGGTTTAGGCCCTCCCCAGCCTAAATCTTACCAGCCTGCTGCCGCCCGGTCCAGGAGCGCCAATTTTGACACTCCGGGACCACTGGCACCCGGCTCTTCCCAGTACCCCCGGTGGCATTGGGTACCGGGGTAATAATAGGGGGTTAGTGTTAGCCATTTTATACCGGCTAACACTAGGCCCCAACTTAGTAATGGATTCCATCTATTAGACGGCTTCCACTACTAAGTCTATAAAGTAAAGAAATAAAGACAAGACACAAGTTAAAAAATTTTTTTATTCAAATAAAAACACCCCCACAACCCTCATTGACCATTTTATTAAAAAAAAAAATTAAAAAAACGCTGGTCATCGACGTAGTCCACGGAATCCGACGGAATCCCCAGGATACCGATATCTGAAAAACAAAAAGGGAGAAACACACAAAAAACACAAACAGGAGCACAACACCCATCATTGTGAGCGGTGTTTTGCTCCTTACAGTATGCAGCATCTTTACAGATCGCTGCTTACAGTCTGGCCCCTAAGGGGTTAAGGGAGGATGTATTGCATCCCCCTTAACCCCTTGGGGGCCAGACTGATGTCAGACTGCACCCATCCCAGCAAGGAAGGAGTTAACTGACCCCCCCTTCCTTGCTGGGAGGGGTGCAGTGCTGGGGAGGGGGTAGGGAGAGCTCTATACTCACCCCGATGTTGTTTCTTCGCTGGTCCGCAGCACAATGAAGTCACTGTGCTGCGGACCGGCTCATTATATGTGCGCTCAGCCGATCAGCCAATCAGCTGAGCGCACATATATTTCTAAATGTTTCTTCTAATAATGCTATTGTGATAACATAATTAGAAGAAACATTTGATGTTTTCATTAAAGTAAAGTGATGATTAGTACAGAATGCTCTTTTGCCGGCAATATGAATTAACGGCTTATGGAGCTTCCTGTACTAATTAATATTTAATTAATAAAACACATTTTCGATTAAATAAATTCTGTTTCGTTGTTCAATAATTTAATTCTAACTAATCCATCATTGTGCAATTAAATATACTGTTAAAAAATAAATATATATATATATAAATGTACATTTATTTATATATCTATTTATTTTAACAGTATATTTAATTGCAAAATTATGGATTCGTTTAAATTTAATTATTGAACAACGAAAGGGACTTTATTACAACGAAAATGTGTTTTATTAATTCAATATATTAACCATGAGAGACATCGGCATACTGCAGAGGATCGCAAACCCCGGTAATAGCGATTCATGTAAACTGTTTCCCTGCTTTCCCAGATGCATCCAGAGGTGTTTGCATCACTTTCTTAAGATTTTATTTGTTATTTTTAGTTGAACCAGATTTCCAAGTAAATGACCGTATGTTTTCAGCCGCATGTCTATTTTTTCCCACGGCCGTAGTTTCAGCCGCACATTTACAGCCGCATAAAAAATACAGCCGCACAGTTACATAGTGTGAACCTAGCCTCAGACAGAGAACGATAAAAGTAATATTCATTTTTAACCACAAAATTAAGGAGTAGTGCACACACCATGCCAGGGGAGCGCTGTAGGCAGGGTTTTATAAGAGGAAGAATATGAATTATTTTTCTGTCATTGTATTTGAAGAGCTTACTCATAAAAGTCCGCTAGTTGTCCTTGGGAATAAACAGCAATTCACCTCTACAGATGTCACCTACCACCTAGCTTTGTAGCTATAGATTTAACTCCCACAATGCATTGCTCCTTTGGCTTTAAAAATGTTCTAAATGTGATTTTAAACTGAAGAATAGAGAAGGAAAAAACACATAGAAGATGCTCTGTCCTTGTGATCAATGGGGTCAATGCTGACCCTACCCACTGTAACACCATTGTTAGTCAATGGCAGCACATGACACAAAGAGGTCTATCCATGTTGGGCACATAGGGCACAAAAGATATTTATAAGTCTAAAGACAGATAATTGTTGGCACTGTACTCCTAAATTGCATCAACAAATGCTGCGTTTACACGGAGCGATAATTCGGCCAATCGAACGATTAACGATTACAAAGTCACATTGTGTTTTTTATAACGATCAGCGTTTAGACGGAACGATATATCATTTGGAAATATTGTTACTTTGATCGTTTTAAGATTGCTTAAGCCTATCTCACACATAGGGTGAATCGTTGAAAGACTGTTCACACAAAGCGGTCTGCGAATTTTCTATGGACGAGCATTGATGATTTGAGAACTTGTTGACAGATCCCGATGAACGATTTATCGCTTGTCGCTTGATCGTTCGCTTTGTTTACACGAGCCGATTAGCGATCAAATGCGATCGTGATTGCAAGAATTCGAACCATTATCGTTCCGTGTAAACGCACCAAAACGAAACACAATGAATCAGGAAAACCCGGTGGTGCTAGTTAAAATGATAGACTTCCTGATAATGAGCAACATCATAAGAAGATATGAACTGCAATCACCGCGAAATGTCATGGACTTCTTTATTTATGTGACATCAAACACAGTGTGGACTCCAATGGGCAGACGCCAGATAGTGGTAGGCCTGTTTCGCACTGATTGCGCTTCAACGAACCCGCGAAACAGGCTATAACCTACTACTTTCTGACGTCTTCCCGTTGGAGTCCACACTCTGTTTGATGTCACTTTTTGGGAATAAATAGAAGTAATAAAGAAGTTTATTACATCATGCATCATGCATATCTTCATATCATCTTATGATGTTGGTCATTACTAAGTTTAATGTTTTGAAGGTTACATTGGTAATAAGTAAACCTTAGGTAGCCAAGCTTTTTAAAGCATTACTGTAACTTTTAATATTTCAAAACCTACTGATTGCACCAGGTTTCACTCCTGATGTCCACTGCAATCCCAAGTGGGTGGAGTGTCCTACAGTCCAATCAACTCCCTGGCTAACATACAGTAATTCACTGCTCAGAGCTTGGTTCTGCTCAGAAGCCCCATAGAGATTTAAGGAAGCACAGGTATACCAACGACTTAAGTCGTGGATCCACTTTACTGCTGCTAGAGATGGCGTGAGATGCACCAGGAAGCAGCGTCTAAGGGGCGATGGACTTGCTGTGGCAGGTAATCCCCAGGTTGCTACACCTGGTTTGGCTTTCTAGTGGCAGCGGGCAAGGTGCAGCTGGAGACTTGGTAAGCAGACAGGAACACAGCAGGACTCATGTCTGGAACCGGGATAGCAGTCACAGGCAGGGACCACAGATACAGTAGCTGGAACCAGGAATGGGCAGGAATCACAGAGAGCTGGGACCACACACTATGGAAGCATTCAGAGGCTCTAATAGGGAATGTCAGGACAGGGGCAGCTTTATAGGGGAGGTGATTGAGTGCACATCCAATTAGGGATGCACTGTCCCTTTAAATCTTCCACAGTCGACACCCTAGGAATCAGGGACGCACGCGTCAGGCAGAGGAGCAGCAGGGCAAGCCTCTGCGCGTAGGCTCCGGTGTCCGCGAGGCAGGGCCTGAGGCACGGACCACCGCTGCAGCCATGACAATAGTCAGGCATTCACTCTTATATTTTTATGATTGGTGGGGTCCCAGTAGTCAATCTACAAAACCCTAATAGTGCCAATAGGATACCCAGTAAGGTGGATTTAAACATCTCACCAAACAAAAAGGACCACAAGCCCAAAGCACACCAGGTGTCTTTGGGCTTATGGCCCTTTTTGTTTGGTCGCAGTGGTCAGACCCCGAGTGATCAGCTCATTATCCTCTATCCCGTGGATAGGGATAAATTTGTGAGTTGGAAATATCCCTTTTATGCATTTTTATTATTATTATTATTATTATTATTATTATTATTAACTATTATTAAAGACTATTTCTATACTTTGTATAACATTTAAATATTGTGGGGGAGATTTATCAAACATGGTGTAAAGTGAAACTGGCTCAGTTGCCCCTAGCAACCAATCAGATTCCACCTTTCATTCCTCACAGACTCTTTAAAAAATGAAAGGTGGAATCTGATTGGTTTCTAGGGGCAACTGAGCCAGTTTTACTTTACACCATGTTTGAATAAATCTCCCCCTGTGTTTTTAACTGCTCTAATGAATCTCGCCATATATTAGGGTAATTGGCTGCCTGTTAGGAATATACACTGTAAACGCCATTGCTTGCCGAACAATTTTGATGGCACAAATTCTTACACTGTTTTTATTTAGTTTTTTTCTCCATTGTCTATCACTGTCAGTCATAAAATAATGACAGCATATGGTGGAAACTTGCTTCATTATTTCTTAATGATCCATAACAAAATTAAATGTGTATGTGATCTGAAAGCTGCTCTCCTCTCTCTAAGTAGTCTATGGCTTAGATATTGTATGAACAACACAAACTGCTCTCAGAAGATGTATATCCTTGCCGATCTCTTGGGGGCTGCTATTTACATAACATATTTTTAGATTTCTTCATTCCGCCTGTGATGAAAGGCAAGGTTCATATATAAAAGACCCCAATGAAAGCCGGCTATACCGGATTCTGATACAGGAGACGGCCCATGCTCTTACCATCATTATTCACACCTCCATGTTCCAGCCATGTGTCATCTTACATCCAAAATTCCTGTATATTATGGAGAGGAAACCTTTTATATCGGCCATGTATTGCTTGTACAGGTTTCAGGGTTACTCTATAACAAATTTAGTGTGCTCCTCCTGAACAAAATACTCCTACTTATTCTCTATACTGTGCATGGAGGCAACTTTTAATATTTTGATAACCCCTTTAAAGGAAATCTGTCAGCTCCTCTCTCTCCCCCATCCTTCCCTGCCATGCATGATCAACATACAAGGTTCAGTGGTTGAAGCTACACCTTAAAAATATAACATTAAGGACAGGGTGGGGGAGGGAGGAGGTTTGCATGCTGCAGCTCGGCCCATCCTTTTGAGCTTAGAGGGTAAACATTTTATAACTTTGTATACAGGCATGCATGTTTTAGTAATAGAATAGACATTCAAGTTAAGGAAGCTGTGTCAGTAACGTTGCAGATATGTCAGACTGTAGCAGTTCAAGCGACGATTGACAATTATCCCTTGTAGCTTTTAGCTTTATATTTTAATAGACATGAGATAAGGCTCAGTCAACACAGCCATTGGTGGCAGCAGAGGGGCCATGTCACCTCCTACTGCTGACAAACAATGTAAAAATGTAAAAAAAAAAGAAGAGAAATAGCCCTTTAACCCCTTAACGACATTGGGCGTAAACTTACGTGAGTTTACGCCCGATGTTTCCCCGATCGCTGTGTGTTCACACACTGCGATCGGGGAAGATGGCCTCTGCTCATCGGCACGGGGGGTGATTAACCCCCCCATGCCGACGATCGCTGCTATCGGCTGATCAATACAGATCAGCCGATAGCAGCTGAATACAGCTTTTCGGGTCATCGGTGACCCGGTGACCCGGTGACCCGGAAAGCAATGGCGATTGGTGCTGTCCGAGACAGCACCAATCACCATTAGTGTACTGGGGAAAGATGGCGCCGGTGCCACCCCCACGATCGCCGTGATAGGCCAGCCAGTACCGGCCGGCCCATCACGGCGATCAAACTGTTAAAAAACAGTGTTGCAGGGTTCTGCACCCCTCAGCTAGGTAGCTGAGGGGTGCAGAACAGGTGTGTGTGGTGTAGGTGCACCATACTCACCTGATCCCGGCGTCCGGATCGGCGGTCCGTGCGTCCTCTTCTTCTCGTCGGCGCGACTTCCGGGTTCGGTCGAGTCCAGCGTCGGGTCTTCGTCAGTTTCCGGAAATACTCGGGTGTTAGGACTTCGGCGGGCCTCTGCCAACTCCGGCAGCTCCATTCTACTGCCCCCTAGCGGCTGATCAGTGAATATTATTCACTGATCAGTTGCTTTGGGTAAAAAAGATTTTTTTTTTTTTCAAATTTTTTTTTTTCCTTTTTATGCGTCCTAACGCCACTGAGTGCTGATCAGCATCGCACGTAAGTGCGCCACCACTGTCTGCTGATAAGTGCCACACATGAGTGCCGCATTTATCAGCAACAACTTTCTTGGTGTAGGTATATTATTTTCTTACTGTTAAAAAAACGTAAAAAACACTACATTACACCACACTACATGAAATAAAGTTTTACACTACACCACTACACATTTACATACCCCATATACCAAGCCCCATATAAACATGGCCCCCAGGGTGTTTTCGGCGTCGGACGCATACGTTATTATTGCCTCCGACACCGAAACAGCCAGTGAGGATGAATGGGGGGATCCTTCTTTCCTCCATTCATCCTCATCCTCCAGTGACATGTCTGGGGGTAGCATAGCGTATGCTTCCTCCCAGACTCTTCCGTCTTTTCCGCCAGTACCGCCTTAATAAGAGATGATGGTATGGCGTGAAATTCTCCAAACTCTGTGAGAGTACCTCAGGGTACACTTACAGATTTAGGGTACGTGCACACTGCGGAATGGCGAAGGATAACCCTTTATGCATTCTGCAGCTGGCACCCGCCGGCGGACTGATGCGGGCGCACGTCTCTAACCGTGTCATAGACTCCATCCTATGCTCGGGCGGATTCCATTGTCTGTCGAAAGAATGAACCTGTTTATTCTTTGGACAGAGGGCGGAATCCGCCCGTGCATAGAATGGAGTGTGACACAAGAGGAGATGCGTACCTGCATCAGTCCGCCGGCAGGTGCCAGCTGCGGAATGCACAAAGGGTTATCATTCGACATTCCGCAGTGTGCACGTACCCTTAGAGTGTATGAAGGAAGGGACAGCCGAATCCAGCCCCCAGATGAACCCCCCCCCCCATCCTCCGAGTTAGTGGGAAGATCATTTGGGAACTGATCTTCCCACTGCTGGATAAAGATTACCACCCGTACGGGGATAACTTTTATACCAGCACCCCCTCTTCTGGTCCCTCGCTGCCCGAGCTACTGTAGCTTGTAGCACGATCCGAAATATCAGAAGCAGTAATAGAGCCCTAATATTTAGCAGCCATGGAGCGGACCCAGCGCTTCTGGATATGAAGGACCCCGTATCGCACCAGGGCAACATTTTCTAGGTGACGTCCCCCACACTGGAAAACGGGAGACCCCAGAAGAAGTGCAGAGTGTGGCGTAACAGGGGGATCAGGAAGGACACCATTTTCCAGTGTGACACCTGTCCTGATCACCCCGGCCTCTGCATACTGGATCGCTTCAAGGCGTACCACACGTCTTTGGAGTTCTACATTATCTAAATTCCTTCCCTTATTCCTATTTCAGGGGTCACATTGATCCGGGGATTATTCTGATCGCCATTATGGAGTCGGGAAGTTATTTTTTTCCAGTTATGAGGCTACTGTCGTCTCTCTTATGAGGATTTTTTGACTTCCTCTGGATCAACACAGGTTGAATTTGATGGATTTCTCTCCTTTTCAACCTTATAAACTAATAATTGGCCTAATACCCCCAAATAAATTAATAATTGTCCCTTTTCCCCAGCTAAATAGGTATGGCCGCCATTCGCATTAGAGGATGCCATGATGCAATTACAAAGCCTCTGTGCGGCCAGGACAGTAGAAACCCCCAACAAGTGACCCCATTCTGGAAACTATGCCCCATAAGGAATCTAACAAGGGGGGCAGCCGGGATATGGCCCCCTGGTGATGGCCACATTTGTGCTGTGAAATTGAAAAAAATGGTATTTTTTATTTTCATGGCACATGTTCTACATATGTGCCCGTCACCAGTGGGGTCCATATGCTCACTGCACCCCTTGTTAGATTCCTTGTGGGGTGTAGTTTCCAGAATGGGGTCACTTGTGGGGGGTTTCTACTGTCCTGGGAGCACAGGAGCTTTGTAATTGCGACATGGCCTCCATCCTCCATTCCCACCTCTAAATGGCACTCTGTCCCTCTGGTGGCACATTATGTCCACTTGTGGGGTATTTTCGTACTCAGGGGAAATTACCCTACATGTTTTGCATTCATTTTCTTTTTTAACCCCTTGTTGAAATGGAAAAAAATCAAGGCTAGACCAACCTTTAGTGTAGAAAATGTTTAATTTTTACACTAAATCATTGATCTTGTCTTGATTTTTAAATTTTCACAAGGGGTTAAAAGATAAAAAAAACACTAAATGTGTAGAGCAATTTCCCCTGAGTACGGAAATACCCCACATGTGGACATAAAGCGCCAGGCGGGTGCAGGGTAAGCCTCCAATGGGAAGGAGCGCCATTTGGTTTTTGGAGGCTGAATTTGGCTGGAATGGATTTCGAGGGCCTTGTTGCATTTAAAAGGCCTCTGTGTTGCCAATACAGTTGAACCCCCCCCACAAGTGACCCCATTATGGAAACTACACCCCTCAGGGAATGTAACAAAGGGTGTAGTGAGCATATGGACCCCACTGGTGACGGGCACAAATGTGGAACAATGATGCGTGAAAATGAAATATTACATTTTTTACACTATAATGTTGGTTTAGCCTTAAATTTTTCATTCTCACAAAATGTGTAGAGCAATATCCCATCCGTAAAGTCCGTATATACCCCATTCTGAAAACTACACCCCTCAAGGAATCTAACAAGGGGTGCAGTGAGGATATGGACCCCTTGATGACGGCCACATTTGTGCCGTGAAAGTGAAAAAATGAAAATTTTCCCTTTCATGTCACATTGTTCCACATTTGTGCCCGTCACCAGTGGGGTTCATATGCTCACTACACCCCTTGTTAGACTCCTTGAGGGGTGTAGTTTCCAGAATGGGGTCAATTGTGAGGGGTTTCCAGTGTCTTGGCAGCACGAGGGCTCTGTAAATGCGACATGACCCTTGAAATCCATTCCAGTGAAATCCAGCTTTCAAAGGCTAAATGGTGCTACTTTCCTTTGGTGGCTCGTCCTGCATCCGCTTGGCACTTTATGTCCACATGTTGGGTAATTCTGTACTCGGGAGAAACTGCGCTACACGTTTGGTGTTTTTTTTTCTTTTATCCCCTTGTAAAAATGAAAAATGAACGCTAGAACAACATTTCAGTGTAAAAAATAGAATTTTTCCTTTTTCACACCACATTGTTCTGAAAATCTGTGAAGCACCTGTGGGGTCCAGATGCTCACCACACCCCTTGTTACATTCCTTGAGGGGTGCAGTTTTCTAAATGGTGTCCCTTTAGGGGAGTTTTTTATGTTTTGGCACCCCAGAGTCTCTGCCAACCTGAAGTGGTACGGTCAAAAATGACCAAATATAACGTTGGCGTTGAAATTCACTAGGCGCTCCTTTGTATCTGAGGCTTGTGGTTGCGTCAAATAGCGCAATAAGGCCACATATGGGGTATTTCTATAAACTGCAGAAACGGGGCAATCAATATTGGGTTGCATTTCTCTCGTAATAGGTTAATACTTATGAAAAATATTGGATTACAATAAAATCTCTGCACAGAAAATTTAAAATTTCTTACACACTTAGCTTTTATTTCTGTGACTCCCCTAAAGGTTTAAAAAACTTTCTGGATGTGCTTTTGCAGAGTTTGGGGGGTTCAGTTTCTGAAATGGGGTGCTTTGTGGGGCTTTCTAACATACAGTCCCCTCAAATACACTTTAAGGCTAGGTTCACACTATGTAACTGTGCGGCTGTATTTTTTATGCAGCTGTAAATGTGCGGATGAAACTACGGCCGTGGGAAAAAATAGACATGCGGCTGAAAACATACGGTCATTTACTTGGAAATCTGGTTCAACTAAAAATAACAAATAAAATCTTAAGAAAGTGATGCAAACACCTCTGGATGCATCTGGGAAAGCAGGGAAACAGTTTACATGAATTGCTATTACCGGGGTTTGCGATCCTCTGCAGTATGCCGATGCGGATGCCTCTCATGGCTAATATATTAAATTAATAAAACACATTTTCGTTGTAATAAAGTCCCTTTCGTTGTTCAATAATTAAATTTAAACGATTCCATCATTTTGCAATTAAATATACTGTTAAAATAAATAGATATATAAATAAATGTATATTTATATATATATATATATATATATTTATTTTTTGACAGTATATTTAATTGCACAATGATGGATTCGTTTAAATTAAATTATTGAACAACGAAACTGATTTTATTTCAACGAAAATGTGTTTTATTAATTAAATATTAATTAGTACAGGAAGCTCCATAAAGCCGTTAATTCATATTGCCGGCAATAGAGCATTCTGTACTAATCATCACTTTACTTTAATTAAAACATCAAATTTTTTTTTCTAATTATGTTATCACAATAGCATTATTAGAAGAAACATTTAGAATTATATGTGCGCTCAGCTGATTGGCTGATCGGCTGAGCGCACATATAATTAGCGGGTCCGCAGCACAGTCACTTCATTGTGCTGCGGACCAGCGAAGAGGACACATCGGGGTGAGTATAGAGCTCTCCCCACCCCCTCCCCTGCACTGCACCCCTCCCAGCAAGGAAGGGGGGTCACTTAACCCCTTCCTTGCTGGGATGGGTGCAGTCTGACATCAGTCTTTCCCCCAAGGGGTTAAGGGGGATGCAATACATCCTCCCTTAACCCCTTGGGGGCCAGACTGTAAGCAGCGATCTGTAAAGATGCTGCATACTGTAAGGTGCACAACACCGCCCACAATGATGGGTGTTGTGCTCCTGTTTATGTGTTTTTTGTGTGTTTCTCCCTTTTTGTTTTTCAGATATCGGTATCCTGGGGATTACGTCGGATTCTGTGGACTACGTCGATGACCAGCGGTTGTTTGTTGTTTTTTTTTATAAAATGGTCAATGAGGGGTGGGGGGGTGTTTTTATTTGAATAAAAAAAATTTTTAACTTGTGTCTTGTCTTTATTTCTTTACTTTATAGACTTAGTAGTGGAAGCCGTCTAATAGACGGAATCCATTACTAAGTCGGGGCCTATTGTCAGCCGGTATAAAATAGCTAACACTAACCCCCCATTATTACCCCAGTACCCAATGCCACCAGGGGTACTGGGAAAAGCCGCGTGCCAGTGGTCCCGGACCGTCATAATTGGCGCTCCCGGACCGAGCGGCAGCAGGCTGGTAAGATTTAGGCTGGGGAGGGCCTAAAACAATGGCTCTTCCCACCCTGGTGTTACCAGGCTGCTGTCGTTTGGTTTTTAACCCGGCTGGTTATAAAAATAGGGGGGACCCTATGCGGGTTTTTTTTTTTAAATAAATAATTTTAAAAAAACCGCATAGGGTCCCCCCTATTTTTATAACCAGCCGGGTTAAAAACCAAACGACAGCAGCCTGGTAACACCAGGGTGGGAAGAGCCATTGGTTTAGGCCCTCCCCAGCCTAAATCTTCCCAGCCTGCTGCCGCCCGGTCCAGGAGCGCCAATTTTGACACTCCGGGACCACTGGCACCCGGCTCTTCCCAGTACCCCTGGTGGCATTGGGTACTGGGGTAATAATGGGGGGTTAGTGTTAGCCATTTTATACCGGCTAACACTAGGCCCCAACTTAGTAATGGATTCCGTCTATTAGACGGCTTCCACTACTAAGTCTATAAAGTAAAGAAATAAAGACAAGACACAAGTTAAAAATTTTTTTTATTCAAATAAAAACACCCCCACACCCCTCATTGATTATTTTATTTAATCGACGTAGTCCACGTAATCCGACGTAATCCCCAGGATACCGATATCTGAAAAACAAAAAGGGAGAAACACACAAAAAAACACACAAACAGGAGCACAACACCCATCATTGTGAGCGGTGTTGTGCTCCTTACAGTATGCAGCATCTTTACAGAACGCTGCTTACAGTCTGGCCCCCAAGGGGTTAAGGGAGGATGTATTGCATCCCCCTTAACCCCTTGGGGACCAGACTGATGTCAGACTGCAACCATCCCAGCAAGGAAGGGGTTAAGTGACCCCCCTTCCTTACTGGGAGGGGTGCAGTGCAGGGGAGGGGGTGGGGAGAGCTCTATACTCACCCCAATGTGTCCTCTTCGCTGGTCCGCAGCACAATGAAGTCACTGTACTGCGGACCAGCTAATTATATGTGCGCTCAGCCGATCAGCCAATCAGCTGAGCGCACATATAATTCTAAATGTTTCTTCTAATAATGCTATTGTGATAACATAATTAGAAGAAACATTTGATGTTTTAATTAAAGTAAAGTGATGATTAGTACAGAAAGCTCTATTGCCGGCAATATGAATTAACGGCTTACTGGAGCTTCCTGTACTAATTAATATTTAATTAATAAAACACATTTTCGTTGAAATAAAATCAGTTTCGTTGTTCAATAATTTAATTCTAACGAATCCATTATTGTGCAATTAAATATACTGTCAAAAAATAAATATATATATAAATATACATTTATTTATATATATATTTATTTTAACAATATATTTAATTGCACAATGATGGATTCGTTAGAATTTAATTATTGAACAACGAAAGGGACTTTATTACAAAGAAAATGTGTTTTATTAATTTAATATATTAACTATTAGAGGCATCGGCATTCGGCATCATTGCCGGCTATTTTTGAAGTACTCCGTACGGACCGCCTGTCAATCCACGGCCGCAAACAATGGTCTTGTTCATTTTTTACGGGTCCGTTTACGATCGGGCCGTAGATTCATACATAGTGTGCACTGTGCAGCCGTATATCGTATACTTTCCAGTGTACGCATGAACCGGAAAAATCTGGCCGATGATTTACTGCCCGCAATACAGCCGCACAGATACAGAGTGTGAACCTAGCCTTAACCTGAACAGGTCCCTAAAAATGTCTGATTTTGAAATTTTACAGAAAATTTGGAAAATTGCTGCTTATGTTTTAAGCTTTCTATTGTCTAAAAAAATGAAAGCTAGTTTAATAAATGCCGACATCATAAAGTAGACATGTTGCTAATGCTATTTGATATATAATTTATGTGGCATAACCATTTTCTGTATAAGCAGAAAAGTTTCAAAGTTGGAAAAATGCATTTTTTCACGTTATTTTGGTGTTTTTTCATAAAGATTCGTTATAAGTATCGACTCCATTTTACCAGAAATGTAAAGTACCATATGTCACGAGAAAACAATCTCAGAATCAGCCAGATAGGTAAAAGCATCCTGAAGTTATTTATGAATAAAGTGACACTGGTCATATTCATAAAATTTGTCTCTGTCCTTAAGGCCATTTCAGGCTCTGTCCTTAAGGGGTTAATGATGTGCCTATTCACCGTGTAGATTAAAAAGACTCAGTGACTCTTGACCATGAAAAAGTTTATATCTGCGACATGTTTTTTTATTTTGCCAGTTTAATAAAGACTAGAAGTCTAAGGCTGGGTTCACACAGTGCATTTTGAGTTTTATTACTTTTTAGAGGTCATTGGAACACTGATTGGAACAATTATTTGTTCAGTGTTTTTTATGACCTTCAAAACACAATAAGAACACACGCACAAAAGGATGCACCATGTGAACTGTGCCCTGATACCTGGTGTATCCCTGTTTTAAGGCCATACACTTTTACCATGTTTTGTGAGGCATTGATTTCCTTCTCACTGGTCTAGCCTGTTCTTTGAGAAGCCGCTATTTGAAAGTGACTGCGTTTAGATCCTTTGCACCAAAGATTGACCTAATTTTCTTCCATTAAGCCAGTTTGAAGGCTGCTTATTAATTCAGCTGAAACACATAGCAGCAGATCTATCACGCAGCTAATCTGCCATTTAAAAACCTGCATATAGAGTAAACTACACGCTGCTACTGTCTGTCCTACATATCCCAATCGGTGACTAAACGGTGACTCAAAATGTCGAGTTAAAGGATATTTAAATTATTATTTTCATTACGCTGTATGAATTCAATTATTCATAAAAAATAAAAGCAGGATGAGGAAATAAAGATTCATGCTTCGAGACTGTGCTGCTCCTTACTAAACCGCCATATGGTGCCCTATACAGCACCATATTACAGAGATATAAGCTACAATATGTTGTGCACATGAGGACCACTGATGGCCCAGATGGCTGTTATGTGGCTCTTGTGCTGCCGGATGACCCCAGGGAAAGGCAAAACCACATGGTGCTGCTTCCTTCCCCAAGATGATGTTTAAGCATGTTCATCTAGTGTGTGTAATGTTTTGCCCACCTAAAATGAGTATAAGGATAAGTCTGTTTTGACCGCCATTATGGTTTATGGAGATCTTTCTATCTCTTCAGTTATATATTTGCCCCCATGGATTTTTTTGTTTCTCTTTTATTATTATTTTTTATATGTATTTTATTCAAAACAAATTTTGGAATATCCACTGTGACCATTTATTTGTTGAGTTTTAAAAATGTATATGGCCACCCCCATTGACCTGGATTAAAAGGGTACTCCAGTGAATTTTGTTATCTTTTAGATGGTATTAGAAAGTTATATAGATTTGTATTTTACATTCTAGTACTTCTAAGCTGCAGGATGTTAAGTATTCTTTCCAGTCTGACACAGTGCTGTCTGCTGTCACCTCTGTCCATATAAGCAATTGTCTAAAGCAGCAGCAAATCCCCATAGAAAACTTTTACTGCTTTGGACAGTTCCTGTCACGAACAGAGGTGGCAGCAGAGAGCACACTGTCAAACTGGAAAGAAGACACCTCTTCCTGCAGGACATACAGCAGCTGATAAGTACTGGAAGATTTGACATGTTTAAATAGAAGTAAATAACAAATCTGTATAACTTACTGACACAAGTTGATTTGAAAGATTTTTCTTTTTGCCACAGTGCTCCTTTAAAGCCATGTGCTGTTTTTTGGTGACATTCCAGGGTGACATTTGAGGTCCCTATATGATGCCCCTATGCTGCATTACATAATTCTTTTACTTCCATTCTGGCAACATATTTTTTAAGGTGGAAATAAATTTTTTTTAAACTTCATGCCCTAAATGTGTAAGTACTGTATAACAAAAAATGTATCTGTATTATTTGTTTATAAATTGTTTAATTCTTTACCATTGGTCGTGGTTTGTCTCCCTATAGTACGTACACTAATAACATTACCTTCTCTTGTTATTTGTCAGCACACATTAGGACTGGCTGGGATTCGGTGTTACATTTGTTTAATGATGACTTTCAGGTTTTCTTTCGAGGACACCAGAAGTCTGTTCCCATGTCAGATACAATTATTCTCAACACTGCTTCATGTAACAACAGATTCTCCGGAGCAGCCTTCCTTGTCCACTGCTGTAGTGTCCTTCAAATGCATCTGCGGCTTGTCTGCGCATGGAGCTAGATAGATGGATTGGATCAAAGGCTAGTTGCATATAAGAATTCATTTCATATCGATCTATCTTACAATTCTTTTGAATTAATGTAATAATCTGGACCAGGATCTTTGCATATGGTGGGAATAACGCCCTGCCTAAGTATCTGCAAGATAAATCTCTCATTGCCCAAACCATACAGTGTATTACATGGTTATGCACTGAATTTTTAATGATAGACCTGTAATAACACACTTCTCCTGTAGTGGCCACTGTTCCTTCGATCTACAGTTCCAGTTGACTTCTGGAAGAGGGGGAGGCTGACTTTACAGAAAAGAGGTCACTTTGTCCTGAAAAAGGATTGGGCAAAAATATTGAAAAATGTGCTCAGTGATGTTTTCATTTGGCAACTGTCAGGTATGGGAATGAAGGACACAAGACAGGTTAGGCCCTAGCACTGACAATTGCCCCACTGTCCCTGCCTGCTTACCGAAACTGCCTTAATTGACAGCGGATAACTGGGCGACAGTCCCTAGCCTGAACAGGATCAACACAAAAAGCAGACAAGACAAACAAACACAATAAATCAGGGTCAGCTATCAAGGTCGCTAACATATGGTTGATGTGGTACAACATTGAAAGTCAAAGGGAAAGTCAAGAAACCAGAATCGGTAAACCCGAATAAACAGTAGTCACTCTCACAGTTAGGCTCTATTGCAGGTAAAGAGGACACATAGGGGATTGTGCTGATGGATACTGGAGTCCCAGCCCCAAGAAATGATTGGGGCTGAGACTCCACACTGGACCATAAAACAAAGTTGACTGGCGGTGATGGACGCCAATCACAAAATGCATGTGCTGAACACCTGTGCCGAACTTCCAGGAGCGGTGAAGCATCAAAGAGAACACCGTCATGCCCCTAGCAACTGGCTGTTGGCGCGTTCCCTGTACCAGGCCAGGTCGGTTAACAAGGACACTGTCTGAGTTACCAGAGGGATGGCCGCATGCTCTGAAAGTGCCGGGAGCCGAGTGTGATGGCCGGCTCCTGACAGCAACTTTCTCAATAAAAAAAGTAAATAGTAATAGTAAAGTAAAAAGTAAATATATTTCTTCATAGGAGGCAGCTTTAAAGGGGTGATTCAGGATTAAAAAATAGGGCTATGCTCTTCCAAAAACATTGCCTTACCTGTTCTCAAGATGTGTGTGGTATTACAACTCAACTCTATTCACTTCTATTGATCTGAGCTGCAATATCACAGACAAACTGAGTGTGTGAGTTTCATTGTTTTTGTAACAAAGTTTTTCTAATTGTGCATAATCCCTTTAAACATAGGGCTTGGTTCTATAGTGGTAAAGCCTGGTCATGCCACTTAAACTTGAGGCATCTACTTTTTATATATTTTGACTCTTCAGATTTCTTGAGAGCCTGATCCTATAATAATATCTATCTTGTAGCTAGTTGTCTTTTTCCTTTTGCTGCTTCGACACTTCAGCTATAATTATTTACCAGTAGCTTGGATCCATCTCATGTCCGAGGTCGTGACATCTGTACATCAATTTTTATTTTTATTGGGATGACCGTGAATCTGTCACACATCTCTTTGTACATTTATAGCAACTTACACTGTGTAACACTTCAGCCCTATTCATGTCTTCAGTTCTTCTCAATGATTTACTGCTGGAAGGTGATGCACATGCAGCAGAATTGCAACTTCACAGATTCCTACATTTAGGTCAAGTTTTCACAGTGAATGCATCATCTGTAATGCTAAAAATATGCACAGGAAGCCGAGGGGGGGGGGGGGGGGCTTGTCACCTTTAAAACACCCTCCTTAAAAGAAGTTGGTTTGTCAAGGTCTTGAAAAACATGTCCGCTTTCTCCCAGAAAAATCATCACTCTTGTCCTCAGCTTGGGTTTTGGTTTTGCTGTTTAGTTCCATTGAAGAGGAAGTACAGCCAGTAGCGGATTATAATAGGTCAGTTTTGGGCGGCAGCCCAGGGCCCTGAGCTCCTGGGGGGCCCATAGCCAACCAAAAAGACTTATACTTTCAGTGGTGTATTGTCTCCTGGCTATAGTTCTGACATAATTTTCAAAAAATCACTGCTTTTTTACCGCAATTTTGGACAAATCAGGGCATTATGATATTGTCTATCCTCTAGTATGAGCACCACGCTAGTGCGGCCATAGTTACAGTGGGGTGGGGGCCCAAGCTTGGTAAACAGCTCAAGGCCTATGGAAAAGTTAATCTGCCCCTGAGTCCGGCCATTTTTAAAGTGTGGCAGCGTGTGGGTGTGGGGGAAAGTTGATCAGGAGTACAAACTTACCTCTCCCCATGCTAACGGTGAGCAGCGGGACCGGCCTCAGGCACAAGGAGAGGTAAGTTTGTACTCCTGATGCCGAATGCCAGATTTTAAAAATGTCCGGACTTCTCCTTTAAAGTTAATGTAGTAGAATTGTAATACTACACACAACTTGTGGACAGGGGGGAGGGGCACTGTTTTTGCAAGAAAGCAGTCTTGCTTTTTTTAATCCCGTGTAACCCCTTTAACCACATTAAAAGTAGATACTTATTAAAAGTAGATATATTTAAAGTAGATATATTTATTTATTCATTTTTAATACATTACTATGAAGGTGGACATCTTGCTTCAGATGTTTAGAAATGTACAGCAGCTACATGGATGTAGAAAAGAATAGTCTGGAGCTGACCCATTGACCCATATAGGAAAATTTTTAAGCATGCTCTGCAACTACTCATCCCGTCACCGTAACATGTCTAAAGTTTTTTTATGATGGTGGCCATTTAACCCAGGAATATTCACACATCGCCCCTAAGCTAATAGCACAGAATTGTTATATACTCTGAATATCTTTTCTAAACCTATATCCAGCTTACCTACTGTATGTTACAGTAGAAACGCTCAGATCTCACATTTATGATTACTTTAATATTTCTTTGATGAAAAAGGAAGATCCTTTAATTAAACGAAACTATTAGACACACGGCGATAGAGATATTAAGAGCTATTAATCATTGCTATAACCTTAAACTTCATCAGCTAAGAAATTCTAATATCAGCAATGGAAGCAGAACGGCCATGAATACAGTTGTTTTATGCACAGAAGACGGCCGGCGGGGATAAAACTGTTCAACAAAAATACTTGCTGCAATATGATCAGCTTCGAGGGGTCACTGAGAGGAAAACAAAATCAAAGAATTTATTACCATAAAAAGCTACACAAGATATTGGATATCCAGCGCGAGGACCCCTTGAGACGTGTTCTTTCCAAACAATATAACTGTTTCTTCCTTTAATATTCTACTTGTAAATTCTATTTAATGCAATACCTTGTGTAGATTCAGCAGATAATAAAAAAGACAACAAAAAGAGCAAAAAAAAAAAAAAAACTCTTAGGTAATTTCCTTATTTAAATTTTCTCCTGCATCTTAAAGAAGCTGTCTGTTCCATGTCAGCCCATAACAGAAAGATTACACAACTTTCTAATATAGTTTGGATGCTTTTCATTATGGTGTTAGAGAGCTCTGCTTGGTGTCAGGAAAAAGAAGCATTCAGGTTCAGGTTGACTCCCTAATGAAATGTGAGATACATGTCATTCATTTAACCCATTAAATGCAATAGCAATTGCAGCATTTTCAGGGTTAAATGAGGGGTGCTTAGACTCTCCAAAGTCTGATTAACACCCCTGCAGTTTGATTCCTTCTAAAGGCCCCCCATGACAGCCTGGCTAAAAAAAAGCCTATACTCGCAGACTGACCTGATCAATGCAGTGCAACAGTATTGCATAGATAAGTATTACTAATCTAATGACTACCTACAAAGCGTGAAATGAAAGTAAAAGTTTATAAAATTCTACTTTTTAAATATTTGTAAACAAATAAAATAAATGTGCTTTTTTTAAAAAACTTTGTCAACCTTAAAGGGAAGCAAATCTAACCTGCTGATATATCCCTACGGCACAGGAGACGCAGAGGAGGAAGGTATGTGCCTTACCTTTCTCCTCGGCACGGTTCTGACGCAGTTAGTCATTTGCCCCATGGTCCTGTGAGACTGTTAGGAGCACTGGGGCACCCATAAGGAGCATTGCCCTCCCCCATAGTGCCGATCCACACCCAGCCGGCCCACTCCATTCATTATTATTAGAAAATGTCGAGCCGACCAAGGGCGGATCAGCGCTATGGGGATGGGCAGTGCTCCTAAGAGATGCCCCAGTGCTCCTAATGGTCTGACTGGACTATGGAGCAAATTGCTAAGGAGGACGGCAAGGTGCATACCTTCCTTCTCTGCATCTCCTGTGCAGTAGGGAAATATCAGCTGGTTAGATTTGTCTAACCTGCTAATAGTTCCCCTTTAAGGCTGCGTTCACACTACGTATATTTCAGTCAGTATATTTCAGTCAGTATTGCAACCAAAACCAGGATTGGATTAAAAACACAGAAAGGATCTGTTCACACAATGTTGAAATTGAGTGGATGGCCGCCATATAACAGTAAATAACGGCCATTTCAATATAACAGACGTTGTTCTAAAATAACAGCAAATATTTGCAATTAAATGGCAGCCATCCACTCAATTTGTCTGAACAGATCCTTTCTGTGTTTTTAATCCACTCCTGGTTTTGGTTGCAATACTGACTGAAATATACATATACTGACTGAAATATACGTAGTGTGAACACAGCCAAAGAGTTATTCAAGACTAGAAAGCTAGAAATAGCTTCTCTCTTCCAGAAACAGCACTTTTGTCTTGAGTTTGTGTGTAGTATTGCAGCTCGGATCCATGGGGAATGGAGTTGTGATACCGCACACAACCTGAGGACAGGAGTGGCGCTGATTTTGAAAAAAAAGCCTCTATGTTTTACTAATCTTGTATAACTGTCACGATCGGCAGGTGAAGACAAGACACTCGACAGTGGGCCCTAAATCTGACCCCACCCACTGTCACCTGCCTACTTGCCTCAGTCGACCCTAGGCGGTCGCGGACAACCACGAAGACAATCCCTATGCTGTATACGTGCAGAACATAAAACGCAGACAGACAGACAAACAAAAAGCGGAGAGTCAACTAGCCGAGTCAGAAACCAAACGAGCAACGCAGTACAAAATCAGAACCGAGCGGAGAGTCAGGGGACAGGCAAAAGGTCAGAATCCAGGCAAGACAAAATGGAAAAGGATAGGACAGAATACAAGGGACTGGGGAGCTGGGATCAGAAACAACTTATAGCCAGCGATTAGAGGCTGACACTGAAAACACTTTATACTGGATCAGGAGCCCGGACCAAAGACTGATTGGTCCGGCCTCCTGAATCCAGACACATAGCAGCTGGTGCGCTGCAGGCTGAGTGGCAGAGAGATCCGTCACTCAGCCTGAGCTCAACAGCACTCAGCTGCTTGGCCGGGCGACGTACACTAACGCGAGACCCGCGGCTTCCCTGGTTACTAGGGACGCCGTCGGGTCTCCGTGACGTCACCCGGCTCGGCCGAGGAGGGCGGCGCTGCGCTCCAGCCGGACCAGACGACGCTGGAGCGCGGTCAGGTAAGTTACTGACATTACCCCCCCCTTCAGGAGGGGCCTCCGGACCTCTACCTAAGGGACCAGGCTTAGATGGATTTTGCAGATGAAACTGTCTAACTAGACGTGATGCATGCAAATCTCTACTAGCTACCCAAGTGCGCTCCTCTGGTCCAAATCCTTTCCAATGAACTAAATATTGCAAAGAACTCTGAACCCGACGAGAATCCAGAATTCTCTCCACCTCATATTCCAGTTCACCTTGAATGACCAACGGAGCGGGAGGAGCAGACGGAATCACTGGATTAACAAATTTTTTCAATAGAGATTTATGAAAAACATCGTGAATTCTAAGACTCCTAGGCAACAGCAGCTTAAATGAAACTGGATTTATGATTTCTACTATAGGATAAGGACCAATGTATTTTGGAGACAATTTACCAGATGGTGTCTTTAATTTCAAATTTCTAGTGGAGAGCCACACCTTGTCACCTACCCTGTACTCAGGGCCAGATATGCGTCTTTTATTAGATTGTTTTTTACAATTCTCTTGAGCTTTAACCAGGTTCTGCAGAGCCTGGGCCCAAACTGTGCACAGTTTTCTGTAAATTCTTTCGGCGGATGGATTAGTGGATTCGGACGCATGTACAGAAGAACAACGAGGATTAAACCCAAAATTACAAAAGAACGGCGACATTTTGAGAGACTGACTTTCACGATTGTTCAGGGCAAATTCAGCCAATGGTAAGTATTCTCTCCATTTCTCCTGTGAGCCTGCAACGAAACACCTTAAGAATTGCTCCAGTGACTGATTTACCCTCTCCGTTTGTCCATTGGATTGTGGATGAAAGGCTGAAGAAAATGACAAAGATATACCTAGGCGACCACAAAACTCTTTCCAGAATCTAGATATAAACTGTACTCCCCGGTCAGACACAATATTCTCTGGTACCCCATGCAACCGTAAGACATGACTAATAAAAAGAGAGGCCAAAGTACGAGCATTGGGAAGTTTGTTGAGAGGAATTAAATGACACATCTTCGAGAACCTGTCAACAACCACCCAAATCACCGTTTTACCCTTAGAGGGTGGTAAATCAGTTATAAAATCCATGGAGATGTGGGTCCAAGGTCTAGCAGGCAGAGGCAGGGGTTGAAGAAGTCCCTCCGGTAACCTGCGAGGAACCTTGGACCTGGCGCAAATCTCACAAGCTTCTACAAACAGTTTAGTATCCGTAGCCCAGGATGGCCACCAATAATGACGAGACAGTAGATATTTGGTACCAGCAATACCTGGATGACCTGCCAGTACTGAACAATGTGTTTCTTCCAACACTTTCAACCGAAGATTAGGGGGAACAAATAGTTTATTTTCCGGGGTGTTTCTAGGCGCCATGGACTGAGACTGAACCACCTGAGCAGCCAGATCGGGCTGCAAAATTGCCACCACCACCCCAGGAGATAAGATAGTTTCGGATTCTCTTACAGGGACCTCTTTAACACTGAAACTACGAGATAAAGCATCTGCCTTTACATTCTTGGAACCTGGTCTGAAGGTGATTTCAAAATCAAACCGTGCAAAAAACAATGCCCATCTGGCTTGCCGTGGAGTAAGGCGCTTGGCTTTATCTAAATAAACAAGGTTTTTATGATCGGTAAGAACCTTAATTTTGTGTTTAGCCCCCTCTAAAAAATGTCTCCACTCATCAAATGCCCACTTAATGGCAAGGAGCTCTCTATTGCCAATGTCATAGTTGCATTCGGTCTTGGAGAACTTTCTAGAGAAGTAGGCAACGGGTCGGAGGTTAGTGAGTGTTACGGGACCTTGTGAGAGGACAGCCCCTACACCCACCTCTGATGCATCTACCTCGACAATAAAAGGTAATTCAAAGTTAGGTTGAATCAACACCGGAGCGACAGAAAAACATGTCTTGAGTTTGTCGAAGGCCAGAATGGCTTCAGGAGTCCAGTTATCCATATCGGAACCCCTTCTGGTGAGATCAGTTAAGGGTTTAGCAATTACTGAGAATCCTTTAATAAATTTTCTGTAGTAGTTGGCAAAACCCAGAAATCTTTGAAGAGCTTTAAGATTCCTGGGGCGTTCCCATTTTTCAATGGCTGCCACCTTAAGGGGATCCATACCAAAAGAACTAGGGGTGATTTTATATCCCAGAAAAGAGACCTCCTGAACACCAAACTGGCACTTCGACAACTTCGCAAATAACTGATTGTGTCTTAACAGTTCCATAACTCTGCGAACATGATTGACATGTGAAGACCAATCTGGAGAAAAAACCAAGATATCGTCCAAGTACACCACTACAAAACGACCCAGGTACTCACGAAACACATCATTGACGAAGCGTTGGAAAACTGCAGGCGCATTACACAACCCGAAGGGCATGACTAGGTATTCAAAGTGTCCCTCGGGGGTATTGAATGCAGTTTTCCACTCGTCACCCTCCTTTATTCGAATCAAATTATAGGCCCCCCGGAGGTCGATCTTAGAAAACCACCGGGCCCCCACAATCTGATCAAACAAATCTGGAATCAAAGGGAGCGGGTGTTGATTCTTAATGGTGATTTTATTTAGCTCCCGATAATCAATGCAGGGACGTAATCCACCATCTTTTTTGCCTACGAAGAAAAATCCGGCCCCAAGGGGAGAACAGGAGGGACGGATGTGACCCTTATGTAAGCTTTCCTTAATATAATCCCGCATAGCTTCCCTTTCTGGTCTAGACAAATTAAAGATACGCCCTTTCGGGTATTTAGATTCAGGAACCAAATCGATAGCACAATCGTATGGACGATGAGGGGGTAGTTCATCCAACGATTTCTCATCAAAAACATCACGAAAATCAGACAGAAACTCGGGGATCTCCCCTTCTAATGAAGAACATCCTGTTAAATTTAAAGAAAGACAGTGAGCAGCACACCCGGGCCCCCATTGGACGAGTTCTCTGCTTGCCCAATCAAAAACAGGGTTATGCTGGGTCAACCAGGGCAAACCTAAAATAACATTGGAAGACAAATTGTCCATAACCAGAAAATCAAGACACTCCGAATGGATCGACCCCACTTTTACTTCTAGAGGAGGAGTGATATATTTCACTCTACCTTGAGCCAGTGGTGTAAAGTCCGCCCCAGTAATACTCAGCGGGCATTTAAGCTGAAGTGGACATACCTCCAGACTGGACCAAAACCCGGAATTAATAAAATTAGCGGATGCCCCTGAATCAACATGGGCCATTCCTGAAATACACTTCTCACCCAAACATAGTGAGATGGGGACCATTAATTTATTCTTACCGAGTGGTACCTGTGCGCCTGAGTGACCCCCTCGATAGTCACTCAGGCGCTGGAGTTTTCCGGCGATGA
Organism: Dendropsophus ebraccatus; assembly: GCF_027789765.1. Lineage (NCBI taxonomy): Eukaryota > Metazoa > Chordata > Amphibia > Anura > Hylidae > Dendropsophus > Dendropsophus ebraccatus. The sequence goes on from NC_091461.1 coordinate 33,154,797, forward strand.
TCCAGGCTTGGAAGTACATTCCCGAACACGGTGTCCAGCTTTGCCACAGTACAGACACAGATTATGTTGCATACGATGGGCCCGTCTAGTTTTCGCATCGGTAGCCCCGATCTGCATGGGTTCCTCCGGAGGTGGTAACAGGGAAGGAGGAGGTTTAGAAGGAGACAGAAAAGAGGTAGGGGTTTTACAGAGTTCAATGATTCCTTTCTCCCTACGTCTGTCCCGCGTACGACGATCCACCCTGATGGCTAACGTCATGGTCTCTTCTAACGTTTCAGGGGGAGGATAAGCTACCAACCAGTCCTTTAGCTGCTCAGATAGGCCCACCCGAAACTGATAGCGCAGAGCAGAGTCGTTCCAACCGGATGGGATACACCACTGGCGGAACTCTGCGCAATAGTCCTCAACTGGCCTTTTACCTTGTTTTAAAGATGTCAATTGCCGCTCGGCTACAGCAGTCCTGTCAGGGTCGTCATACAATAATCCCAAAGCTGAAAAGAAATAATCAACCGAAGTTAACTCTATGGCGTTGGGAGAAAGAGAAAATGCCCACTCCTGTGGTGGCCCCTGCAACAGTGACATGATAATCCCCACTCTTTGGGACTCGTCCCCTGAGGAGCGGGGACGTAGTCGAAAGAACAGTCTGCACCCCTCTCTGAAGGTCCGGAAATTCCTTCTATCGCCCTTAAATTTTTCTGGGAGTTGTACCGGTGGTTCAGGGGGGGAAGGGGTGGTCATAGTAACTTGTCGGGGAGCAGCCTCCTGCTCCTGAACCCGTTCAGCAAGGCTCTGTACCATTGAGTTTAGGTTCTGCATTTGCTCCAACAATGCTTTCATAGGATCCATAATAGAAATCCTGGTGCACGTCACGAAACTGTACGGGCTGGCTATTCTGTCACGATCGGCAGGTGAAGACAAGACACTCGACAGTGGGCCCTAAATCTGACCCCACCCACTGTCACCTGCCTACTTGCCTCAGTCGACCCTAGGCGGTCGCGGACAACCACGAAGACAATCCCTATGCTGTATACGTGCAGAACATAAAACGCAGACAGACAGACAAACAAAAAGCGGAGAGTCAACTAGCCGAGTCAGAAACCAAACGAGCAACGCAGTACAAAATCAGAACCGAGCGGAGAGTCAGGGGACAGGCAAAAGGTCAGAATCCAGGCAAGACAAAATGGAAAAGGATAGGACAGAATACAAGGGACTGGGGAGCTGGGATCAGAAACAACTAATAGCCAGCGATTAGAGGCTGACACTGAAAACACTTTATACTGGATCAGGAGCCCGGACCAAAGACTGATTGGTCCGGCCTCCTGAATCCAGACACATAGCAGCTGGTGCGCTGCAGGCTGAGTGGCAGAGAGATCCGTCACTCAGCCTGAGCTCAACAGCACTCAGCTGCTTGGCCGGGCGACGTACACTAACGCGAGACCCGCGGCTTCCCTGGTTACTAGGGACGCCGTCGGGTCTCCGTGACGTCACCCGGCTCGGCCGAGGAGGGCGGCGCTGCGCTCCAGCCAGACCAGACGACGCTGGAGCGCGGTCAGGTAAGTTACTGACAATAACCATTTTAAATCTTTACCAGCAGTCTGTCAGTTGTGAAAGGGAATGTCAAGGTGAGACAATCCTTTAACTATATTGGTAGTGTATATAAACTGCAACAAGCTGCAGCAGTGTGAGCAGAATCATAGACGTATACTAAAAAGTCTGTAATCTGCCTGAATTGAAATACAGCTCAGCTTTGTGGTAGTGACAGATATTTTCTGTTCCTCCATTATATGGCTAGAGTATGTGCTGCCAAGTGTTAAAGCTGGGTAATGGATCAGATTGTAGCACTATGTATGTCGAGTATGAGCGTTCAGTGTGTCACAGGGGTACTGGTGACATAAAGTGACGTTTATGATATCATTATATGGAAGCGGCTTCCCATTCTCTATACTATCATCCCTGAAATTCACTGATAAATTATGTATCAGCAACGAGAACATACAATCCAATTATTCCACACTGTACCACCATCCATTCTTCTTGGATTGGATTTGATTTGATCATTTGATATATGCAAATACAATATGTCACATAGTTAAATATAGCTTATGTACCTAACCATACAGATATAATAACTAATATTTTACCATACATCCCTAACCTAAGGCATATCAATCACAAGCAGTGCATTTAACCACCAATATCACATCCAAAACAACCCCAAACAACTACAGACCCGGCATCGCGAGGAAAATAGATAACCGTTCTAATAGTAATAGTAATGCACCCTTATTAGTGATGAGCGAATACTGTTCAATCGAATAGATATTGGATCGAATAGTGAGATATTCGAATATTCGATATTCGTACGAATATCCTGCGAATATTCGATAAATATTCTATAAGTGTTCAAATCCCCCAGCTTCCGGTTTCACCCTCCAAATGGCCAAATAGATGTTTTCACTAATCGAATGCTTGTTCCCATAGACTTTAATGGGATCGAATATTCGAATATTCGCGGGATAATTGTACGAATATCGAATATTCGAATATCTCACTATTCACTCATCACTAATCCTTATTATTTAAAAAATAAATAGTTTGAATAAGATGATGATGCCTATGAAGGTACAATACATAGACTGCACTTACTGCATGTACTGTAGACTTCTATGCCATATTAAGATTCCACACAGTTCTAGCACAGACTCTACGTGTTGAAACCATTTAAGAGTCAAAAAGAATTAATTTAAAGGTGATAGTTTATGCTACAGTATGTACAGTTACTTTGATGTGTTATGTCTCCTTAAAGCAAATCTGTCATCATGAAAATCTATCAGCATCATGTTATATAGAGCAAAAGAGCAGATGGAAACACACACACACACACACACAGACACACACACACAGACAGAGACACGTGTGTGTGCGTGTGTGTGGGTGTGTTAGTGGAGAAACATTCCCTAGAACTTGTAACTTTATAGAAATCTCTGGTCCTTGGCCCCCTGCACATCCATAATTTCTGTCTGCATACTGGCCCCAGTTTCAGACCCATTCTAGTCCATGAGCCAATGAACTTGGATTCCATGATCCATGCGATTGCATGGAGCCCAGACTGCAAAAAAATACAGAACATACCATTATATGAACCATAATTCAAGTCTGAGTTTCCTGTTGATTTTATTAATCATGTCCATAATTGAGGGAGGCTGACATGCATTTTGCAGACCATGGAGGTGCAGGAGGCCTTTCTATGTATAGGAGTCCAGTGGACAGTGTCACTCAATGATAACACCCACCCACCGGACTCCTAAGCACGGAAAGATTAGAGATTTCCATCAATAATTGACAAGTTATGCCTAATAATTTCCTACAGAGATGTATCAATCTGTTCAGCATTGTGGAGATAGACTAGGTAGTATTCTCATGGTGAAGGGTTGCCTTTAAACCTTATCCTCTCCTTTTCCTTATCACATTGTGAGCTGTGGTAGCTACATAAAGCTATTCTTTCTATTCTAGCTGTCTAGTTGTAAGGACGACAAAAGGAAAAAAAAAATCCTTAGCTGTACTGTTTGTTAGTAGTGAGTCTCCCCAGCTGAGGAAGCGCCCATGACTTTCTAATAATGGCTCCGTCCTGATAATTTTACTGTAGTCAGCACTTTGTAAGTTTATTAAAATTGTATGTAAATATGTATAGTACTGCACTACAGGCACCAGGCATTTGGGACCCACCTCTCTGTAGCTTTTCATTAGAATTATAACAGAGGTCCCTAATCTGAGCAGGAAAGGAGATGTACCTCAGAGCTCGGTCCTAAGTCCCTTCCATTCTCTTTAATAAGCTATTGCAGTCATAAGTCATCTGCATAGCTGTCAGATCCTCCGCTATTCGGAGATGGTTATGTAACGTGGCTAGCAGAGGACTCATCTAATTGTTAGTAACCTAGAATGTGAGCCTCCTATTAATCCATCAAAGTCAGACTATTCATTTTGTTACATAGTGATGTTTATTTCTTTACATATTTTACCATATTCCTATACTGCAATACTGATTTATGCTCATGTACCCATAATGCAGGGAAATCTATAACTGTCAATGAAAAAGGTAACCACGAATACCCTTTTTAAAGCCATTTTGTCTGTAGGATTGGTGGAGCGGATGATTTCTCAGAAGGAAACCCCTGTCTATACATCACTGTACGACCAGAACTATCTGCCCATCACTTGTTCTCGGTCATGATCTGACATGTAGTTCAAATGCGTTGATCTGCTGCATCCATGATATGTGTAAAGATTGATTATTCAGTGGATTTTACTGCACTGAAAAAAGTTAAAGGGGTTGGCCACTTTATAGTAAAATTGCTCAGTGTACAGTATTAGTAAGTGTAGTCACTGTATATACTGACAGCAGCTCCCTGTGTACCTCATAGAGCTAAAAACAGGCTTCCCTCATCCAGGCTGGGCTTCTCTGCTCTGTGGCGATTTCATCCATAAGATGGCCGACATGGAGTGGAGTAGCATGTGACCATACCCCGCCCCCAAGTTTCCAGAATTGACCTTGTATATGCCTATGGAGGACACTTGAGAACGGGCATGGTCACATGCTCCTCTATGCCAGCCATCTTATTGACAGACTCAGCACAGAGCAAGGCAGCACTGACCGGAAAAGGGGAGTCTGTTTATAGCTCTATGGGGTACACAGGGAGCTGCTGTCAGTAAGTGCGCAGAGTACACTTACTAATACTGTACACTGAACAAATTTAATAAAAGGTGGCCACGTTTTATGGCAAAATGGTGCCTCCTGTCACTTACTGATCAGAACCCCCGCATTGTGACTGCTGGGGTCCTGATTGCTTTCACGGACCTACGGAGGTCTCTTACCTTCCTCCTTGCAGTCCAATCGGCGCTCTGCTAATTGAGTCTACCACAGTCAGGCTTAATTGGCAGAGCACCTATTACACTGATCAATGCTATGCCTATGGTAAAGCAATGATCAGTGTATGCAATCTAATGATTGCAGGTAATAGTCCCCCAGGGGGATTTAAAATGTGTTAAAAAAAAGTAAAAATATTTTTAAAAATACACCAAAGCCCCTCTCCCAATAAAGATTAAAATCACCCCCTATCCCATTATATAAATAAAACATGTAACAATAATAAATAAATAAACATTTTATATACCGTAGCGTGTGTAATTGTCCGATCTATTAAAATACAACAATCGTCATCGCAAACGGTGAAAAGTGTAAACAAAAAGAGGGGAAAAAGTGCCAGGATTGACGATTTTTTTGTTACATTGTATATAAAAAGAAATAATAAAATGTGATCAAATGTGATCTGATTTACACAAATATTGTATTAATACAAAATAGAGATCATGGTGCAAAAAATGACACCCCATACAGCCCTGTAGGTGGAAAACTAAAACCGTTATAAGCGTCACAATAGGGCCATTTTATTAATAATTAATTGCAAGAAAAAAAGGATTTCATAAAAAAAAAATATGTATACCATTAGAAAATCCGTGTAAACCTACACATGGTTGTGTTCGGACTGACCTATAGAATAATAATATCATGTCGCTCTTACCGTATAGTGCATTATGTAGACACAGGAACCCCCCAAAAGTTACAATATTGCATTCTTTTTTCCAGTGAAAGGGGCCATTACAAAGTACACCTATTCCTGTAAAAAACAAGCCCTTACATGGCCCTGTAGATAGAAAACTGAAAGTGCTAGAGCTCTTAGACGGGGAGGAGGAAAAAACAAGAACGCAAAAATGAAAATTGGCGAGGTCCACTGGGTAATTTTGAGCCTGGTCCTCAAAGGGTTAAGTACAATGAACTGGTCCTTCTCTGGTAGGAAGCTAAAAGGGGTATCACCATTTCAGCTTGTTATACATCGGAGACAACATGGTGATCATTGGGGGTCCAACCACCAGGACTCCCTCTGATCCCAAGAACAGGACACAAATTAGTGGAGCTCTTACCAATGCTCTTTTCATTCTCTATGGAGCTTCTGAACTCGGGATCTGTGTTGGGAAAAACAATGCTGTACTACAATGGAAGTTCGGAAGTAAATGTATATTTAAAAGAAAAAAAAAAAAAACATCACTGACCTGAATCTATCATGGCCCCCGGCATAGCACTTTGCCTTCAAATGATATTTTATAGGGAATGCTCAAAGGCCTGTCTGCACATTGACACATTTGTTGTAAAAGGTTTGAACTTAACTATTATAATGTATGAAAATGAATGAGGCGACTTCACTCAGGAACTTTTGTTACAAACAATTTATAAAGAATACATCTGCCAGCTCTAATTTAATGGCAGCTCCATAAATATTGATAAGCGCTAAAGTTGCTATAAAAGGTCATGTTTAACACAAAAAATAGTATTTACATAAGTTTTCTGCTCTATTACTCAGTTACTTCCAGAATTGATTGAGTTGTGATTATTGAATGAATCGTAAAATGAAAGATCTCTACGAAAATATCAGTACAGTGTGACAGTAGAAGAATTGGTTATATATAGAGGATGTACAATGGGGCATGGGGTATCCAAACAATAGGAGATGTCAACCAAGGTCAGTACTCCATATCATAGACAGGGTTGATTCCTAGCAAAGATAAGGATAATGTCTGTGACGCCCCATATTTAGAGATGAGCAAAGCGAATCCAGCGAATCAAAATTCTGCTCAGCAAATTCCCTTCCATTCGTTAAGGAAATGTGCAAAAAAAACAAAATGGCGGCTGCACATGCTGTCTGGAGCGTCAATGGGTGGGAAAAAGGGATTAACCACAATCCCTAGTGCCCGTCCAATTAGCTGCAGGACCCTTTGTGATGTCAGTCCCTCCCTCTTCCCCTCTATATAAGGTGGAGGTAAGGGAGGTGGTAAGTGGGCTGTGTGTGGAGGAGAGAGCAGGATTGCAGCAGATAGAGCAGAGCAGGGAGAGACTAACAGAGTGATATAGGGACAGAGCGGAGAGGATAGGAGGGCTGATTGTGGGGGATTGTTTGTTGTAGTGATCCAATTTCACTGATCCAATTTAATTCAGTGAATGGAGCACGCACCTTGCATAAACAGTGATCACACTCCACTCCTACTGTGTTCTTGAAATTGATGTTACACCGTTTTTACGCCAATGTCAACTTGCTGGTTGACATGTTCACTGGCTGGTTGACATTTTTTTAAATTGTGATTTTCCAACTTTTAACACTTTTACAGGAACATGCTGTAAGTAACAATTTCCTCCTTTTGTTATAGTCCCAGTACCGTACTTTGCCATATTTACAATTTGTATATTGACTGGCAGCTGAAAAATGTGACACAACCCCTCTGCTGCCACCAACAGCTATGTTGAGCACAGAAGGACTGTTCAAGCTCTAGTCCTAGCAATCACATGTCTCGAAACTGCCGTATGTATGCTAACGATACTGAGCCACCCTTGATGTATATTTTAAAGGGGTTATCCAGCGCTACAAAAACATGGCCACTTTTCCCTCTCTCTTGTCTCCAGATTGGGTGGGGTTTTGAAACTGATTTCCAATGAAGTAAATGGAGCTTAATTGCAAACCACACCTGACCAGGAGACAAGAGTAGGGGGAGAAGTGGCCATGTTTTTGTAGCGCTGGATAACCCCTTTAATGCATGTTAGCATTAGAATAGATTGTACTTCAGAAACTGTCAGTGTCAGTACCAATGAGGCTGCGGCACCCTTAATAATTCAGTCACCATTTCCAAAGGGTGCCATGGCTTGTGACACAGGCTTCTTCCTCAAGTTTATAGTCTATGCTAACCTGCATAGGAGGCTCAGTATATCTTGTGCTATATGCAACAGCACTAGTGATATGTAACTTTGCCAGGATAAGGGCTTGATCAGCCCTGCTGTTCCCCACATAGCCAGTGGTGGCAGCAGAAGGGGTCATGTTGCTCCGTTCTGCTGCCACTGTCTTTCCTACAGAACCATATCAAGGCTCAGTATAAGCAGTTGACCTCTTGATGTCTCTACCCTGTCTTCTAGAGAAATTACATGTAAGGACCCAGGGGTAAAGATATTCTCTCTCCAGCCTTAGAATACCTCTACATGCAATCATCCATGTGTAGAAATATCATTTTAAAGCGAATGTACTGATGTTCTGCACATGGACAGAACAGCGCCAGCATAGGGAAGCCTGTGTTGCGGTCCTTTTTTTGAACCGCACCCGGTTTCTGTGTTCTGCACCATTCTAGTCCCGGGCACTGGAGTCTGGCCGGCCCACACCCAGTGGGAGGAAACCCCCGCCCCTCTATGATGCAGCTACATTGATTCTAATGGAGCTGCGTCATAGAGGGGTGGGGTCTTCCTCCCACTGGGGATGGGCCAGCCTACCTTCAGTGCTTCACCCCCGGTTGGTGCCCGGGAATACAACGGTGCTATATGCTGGAATCGGGATGCAGGTAAAATGGTGCTCCGGCGCCATTCTATCCATGTGCAAAACTTAAAGCGAATGTACTGATGGTACATTTACTTTAACTCATTCATTTACTAATTTCCCTATAAATCCGTTTAGACCATCCATGATTTAGCTTATTTTTGCATAAGCTGTCATACAGGATAAATCCTACCATAGCACTGACATGTTACAGCTCTATCCGACTTCTGTTTAGATTCTTTTGCTTACTATTTTATCAAGGTCAGAGATGTGACGGAAGTTTTCCCTACTAAGCAATAAATACAACAGTCCTTGAAGTTATGATCTTCTTCAACTTATAAAGAGAGATTATAAAACTGTCTAGGGCTATGATGTGGCCAGGGGAGACATAAGGCAAAGTTTTTTTTTTGTTTTGTTTTTTTACCTCTAAGAGGGATGTTTGCCAACAGATAGCAAAAAATAGACTACAACAGAAATCAATCATCCCTTCTTGGCAGGAATATACTGTAAAACTTCCATGATGTCTAAACTACGTGTAAGAAAAACCCTGATTGGTGGATTAGCATATTTCCATGGCATAGGCCATGCAGAAGCCCCGCTCCCCTGATGGGCAGACAGTGGGCGTGACAAGGCAGAGAGAAGGTGTGGCATCCTCCCACACCTTCTTTATCATGACCAATCAGTTTCCCATTGACTTCAATTGTGGCTATGTTAACACAATGTATTTTTTATGACAAACGTGGCTGTTTCAATTAAAAGAAAGGCCGTTCTTGTGAAAAAAAAAATTGTCGCATTGAAGTCAATGCAAACAACGGCCGTCGTTCACACAATGTATTGAACAATAGCCGTTGTTAGTGCTGTTCATGGAAATATTAGACATGTCCATTATTTTCGTCAGTTCTGCATTGATTTCCATGCAATTGTCAGCTGTTTTATTACACTCGCTACCACAGCCACAGTTTTTTAAGTGCAAAACAACGGCCACTGTTTGTACATTTGTGAGCTTAGCCTTATTTTGAAAATACGGACGTTTTTTTTTTTTTATTTGTGTGTGAACACATCCTAAGGGTATGTTTACACAGAGTAAAAGAGGCAGAATCCCGCCTGTCTCAGCCTGACACTGATTCTCTATGGGAGAGCACGCGCTCCTCCGCTGACGCTGCTCTCCGCTTAAAGAAGTGACACGTCACTTCTTTAAGTGGAGAGCCGCGGCAGCGGAGAAGCGCGTGCTCTCCCATAGACAGGCTATGGAACACTGAGACAGGTGGGATTTTCTGCTGCAGAATTCCGCCTGTTTTACTCAGTGTGAACATACCCTAAGGCTATGTTCCCACACAGTATTTTTACTCAGTATTTTGCAACCAAAACCAGGAGTGGATTGGAAAGGCAGAAAGGCTGTGTTCACACACTGTTAAAAATTGAGTGGATGACTGTCATTTATTGGTAAATAACGGCCATTGTCATTACATGGCGACCATCCACTGCATTTCAACAGTGTGTGAACACAGCTTTTGGCTATGTTCACACATGGTATAACACTGCCCGTTCTGTGAGCCGGCCGGGTGACAGAATGTCCGGTGTTAGTGAAGATCATCCCGGCAGGTACAGCCGGTATTTTGTTTGCAAAATGCTGACCAAAATACTGAGCAAAAATACTGTGTGGGAACATAGCCTTACAAAGTCAGATTCCCTATAAAATCCGTATGTGCCCACATATCACCCAGTCGGTAGTGTGCAACGCTTCCTTTCCTTACCCCTGAGCTGCAGGAAAATTGAAAACTATTTTAATGAAAATATATATTTTTTTAGTTAGTTAGAGAAGCAAAAAATCTCATTGTACAAATATTTGAATCCCTAATTAACTGGAGTTTTGAAGTCTCCTATGTAAATATTAACATATATTTCCAATCCTTGCTCAGGCACAGATTTATCTTGCTAATTGTGCACCTGAAACTCTGGCAAGTCGGCTCGGTTTTTACCATCTTTTTTTTCTCCCTTAAAAATCAAACAAACATTAGCAAATGCCTGGAACACATAACGCAACAGATTTATTTACAAAAAATACTTTTCCTAGCATCTTCTCTGCCAACATCCACTGTATAATGAATAGATAAGACGGCGCAAGCTGCATGTAGTGGAAGCGTAGAGTTTGAGTTTCTCGTAGAGTCGACTTTCAAAGGGCAGGAAGACTCGCTGTCGCTGTAGTGTTCTCGTTTAACAATAGGCCTCTTAGTTGCTCTACAAAGTCAATAAAAGGCAACATCACTTTGATATCAAATTACGTCAATATTTTCATGTTGGATGAACAAAGACACAAAGATAAAATGTCATTTGAATGGCAACGACTACATTAGAAAACAACATTTGGCTTTTATCTATTGCATAGAAAACAAGACTTACTAGGATTAATCATGATTTTATTGCTGCCGAACACAGTGTACCTTTCTTTAAGTACATAGATGAATTCTAGGAAGGACAAGTGGATCATCAACCGACTGCTGTATATTGCATTGTATTGACTACATGTTGAAAAAGTTATGAAACATGAGTTTGAGGTTAATGATTTCTAAATCTTATCAGGAAGTGCTTTGAGAGGCTTCAGAAAACCATCAATATTTTCTGACAGTAAAAACTGAAGAAAAAAAGAAAAAAGCCATACTCACCTGCTACATGGCTGCAGCGCTGCTCTCCTCTAACTTCCTGCTCTGCGAGAGCATAAGCGAAGTCGCTCATGTACCGTAGTGCTTGAGGAGAGAGCAGGTATAATGCTGGGTTGGCCACAACGTGATTGATAGTGCGGGGAGACAATGGGCCCTCATCCTGCTAAGAACAGTATCAGATTTAACTGTATGCACTCCTGATCATGAGAGCATACAGCACATACAGTTTAAGGGGAGGCAACTGCCTAGCATGCCTAGAATTGCATCCAGAAATCAGGCCAGTTTCTGAATGCGCGCCTGGAGCTGTCTAGAATTCTAGATGCTCCCATTGACTTTTAAGGGGTCATTTGTGCCGGAACTCCAGAAAAAAAGAGGTCCTAAAATTTCCTGACCTATTTTCTGAAAAAGACACCCTTCAGGGAAAAAGCTGAGAAGTGGAAATGCCCAATAAAAGCCTACGGGTGCAAAAATGTATGCAGATTTCTTCATAAGAAATCGGGATAAATTTTACGGATGTGTGCATAAAAACATAGAAAATTGTCGGCAGAAAAAAGACCACCTGATCCATCTAGTCCATCCTTATATGGTTTACATTCAGTTATTGTAGGTTTACCAACTACATCTGCTGGAAGTTTACATGCTAAATCTATTTGCTCTTATCGCTAAATTCTAAATTCACTGGGTTACTGCCATGATACCATACTTTGAGTTCTCCGTAGATTGGTGTGGAGAGATGAAGCTCAAACCTGGGGATTGTGCTGCTGAGGCAGCCATTCCCTCACCCAGCAAGCTTTGTGCCCTAGCCCTATAATAATTATTAGAGCTCATGCATGGAACTTTCTGTGCGTGGAACAGTTGCCTTCTGCATACACAGAAGATGACATCTTGCTCTTCTATGTCTATACACACCCAGAAAAGCAGCAGCATGGTGGCCTTTATAGAGCACCAGTGAACAGTCTGTAAATCGAGCCTTGTAGAGAGGTTTTGTAGTTACAGTAGCTCTTGGTAGTCTTTTTGGTTCCTCTTTGCAGATTCTGGTCCCTCCAAGCACTCCCCACCCATGAATAACAGGTTTAGCAGTGGAGGTTAAAGGAGAAGCCCGGCGATTTTTAAAATGTGTCAGCCAAGTTCCAATGACGTCACGACTCGTGGAAAATACCCGACCTGATGGATGGATTGCCTCATCAGCTGATCTGTGACTACAGCAGTGTCCCATCCCAGTCACTAACTGGCTGAACAGGCAGTCCATCAACCGAGTTGTGACGTTGCAGCCAAAGGAGATCCCAGAGCTTGGCAGGAGTCCCGACGTGGTGAAACAGGAACAGGGAGAGGTAAATAGCGATTGTTCATTATATCCTCCGCTGGATTTCTCCTTTAATAAGAGGAGAAAGAAGCATTTTTGTCTTATAAGATGTATTACAGAGTTTCTCACTTCTTTCTTTCTTTTTTGATTTATGCAAAGTTTGTTGAAATCACCATGACACTTTAAGGTAAATGGGATTAATAGTTAAATAGTTGAAACTGTTAAAACTATTATAAGGCACCTCTTACAGAGGGTTGTATCAATTGGTGTCTCTGTCTCTATTCTCTCCAGTGAGAAGCATAACTGATATTCTCATCATAGAGAGTGCACACAAAGCCTGATGAAAGTAAAAGTGGTGCACATGCAGTCCAGGGAAAAAGCCCAATAACAAGTAAATCAGCCAACTAACAGCACTGTTCATCGTAGAAATGGCTAACAGGCCACAAACTAAACTTTTGCCTGGTGTTGCTTTAACATCTAAACTTTCATTAATTGCCTATATTATATTACTAGAAGTTCCTCACTGCACTGCTATTTACTGTACAGGAGCAGAGAATCCCCTCATAAAGCCAGAATTCCCTGCTATATATAGGGTTTCCTGCCCAAGAGCAGAAAGCTTCTGCTTGTGAGTGACCCCCTTCCTTGCTGGGGCGGGCGCAGTGCACTTTTTGTTCTTCTTTAACATCTAAACCTTCAGTAATTGCCTATATTATATTACTAGAAGTTTCTTTTTAAGAGTCTTTGTATCACAAACTTTAAAGAACATCCTTACTGCCTTTGTTGGGCTGCAAAATGTAAACTTCAGAACAAAGATTTTTTTTTCTTTTTCAGAAGAAATCTAAGTCTCTGTTGGCAAGTAAAACACTGAACTATTCTACTCTAATCTGAAGCCCTTCTGACAGCACATTTGATATTCCATCCTTCTCTTTCTGTGAAATATGCATTGAAATATTTTGACTGAACTGCTCACGCCAAGCTTAATTAGAGAGCGCGGTACAAAAAAACATAAACACCCAGCAACAGAAAGCAGCGGGTGTTGACATGAATGATTTGGGTGTCAGTTTTTATGTGGCAGGTATGTTCTTAGAAGATAAGGTAACTTGTTCAATTTTTTTGTGTTTTTTTTTTACTTTCTCTTGTTGATTTTCTAATTCCTCTATCTTTCAGGAGTTCATTTAATTACTTTTTGTAATATAATGTATGCTGATATAATACAGGTGGAGGAAAACCAAACTATTTATTTATTTGCATATTCAACTCACTTTTAAAATTGCTATTAGGGTAATTTATAGTGAGGCGTCATCTCTAAGCTCTGCAGTTACCAATCGTCTGCTCTGATCTAGCACTGCCGCACAGAGCTATACAGAGCAGGGTCCAGTTTCTTCCTGTGTACTGTATATTCTTATATACAGTACCTGGGCGGCGCTGCCTGACATGATCACTGTGTCCGGAATAGCATTCACTACTCCCTCTTCAGAGGCTTCTGCACACAGCAATCATGAAAGGCAGTCTCCCCCACCGGGTACTGTATATAAAAATACACAGTACATGGGGGGGGGGGGGGATACAGGACCCTGCTCTTCATATTGCTGTAAGGCACTGCTAGATCAGAGCAACAGATCTGGAATTGCAAGGCTTAGATAGCCCTGCAGTTCCTGACACAAACGTTGGTAGCAGCAGAGGAAGCTGTGTTGCTCCCCACTGCTGCCAGTCAACAGAAGCATCAATATACATACAAAAAACTATAATTTTTTTTAGAATAAAGTTATATTACAAAGTAATAGAACTTTATCAAAGCAATGTAATAAACATTTGTGGCCAGCACTCCTCCATTGTAAAACCCATGTGATCCAAATTAGCAGGAAGCACCTGTGTACATATGGTAAGTACCTCCTCTTTTCTCCCATTCTACCTGCAGGAGCAATGGTGAGAGGTAACAGCTTGTTTACACTTGTGTTGCTTTGTGGCCGCTTTCTCCATTGGTAGCGCCTGCGGGGTTTGGGGGGGCCCTTTTGGATTTCGTCCTGTGTAGAGATGAGTGAATACGATTCGATCGAGATGGTATTCGATCGAATATTGCGGTTTTCGAAACATTCAAATTCAATTGAGTAGTGTGGTGAATACACAGGAAATATTTGAAAGCCCTCCCATCTCAGTTGGTGCTTTTTTAATCCAATCACCATGCAGGGAGGCCGTGAGGGACCCTGGGAGTACGCATGCAGCGCGTAAACGGCATCTACCATCTTCGGATGGTTGAACCACATGACCTTGAATCTTAAATACTTAGCTCCCGCGCTTTCAACCTAGTCAGGGAAAGATCTTGCAGCAGGGAGAGATAGGTTTTAGTAGCGTTTTGGTTAGGCAGGCTTACTACAGAACATAAAAGTCCTTTTCAGGGCTAATATCCAGCAAAAAAGTCATCTCACAATCCAAAGCACTTCTCTAAGTGCTAAGACATAGATGATAGCATCAGCATCAGCAGGTGTATTGATTCCAGTACTCTGTGTGTACAAGTGACTTATAGTGTCCCTGATATATACTGTTTCAGTAGCCCAGTAAAAAGCACATGATACATACTGTATTGTTCCAGTAGCCCAGAAAAAGGCACGTCATACATACTGTTCCAGTAGCCCACTAAGGGCACATGATATATACTGTTCCAGTAGCCCAGTAAAAGGCACGTAATACATATTGCTCCAGTAGCCCAGTAAAAGGCACGTCATACATACTGTTTCAGTAGCCCAGTAAAAGGCACGTCATACATACTGTTCCAGTAACGTTCGTACAGCATGACGCGTGATACGCGCAAATAAAATGACGCTCTAGGGACGCACATTGGAATCATGTATGTAACACTGCGCAAGAAATACAAAGGAAATGTGCGAACATTGCCGTAAATGTTTGCAAAGCGTTCGCAAATATTTTTCCTTCGCAACTGCGGAGAGTGGCATTATACTGCGATTTTGGGGTGTTGGGTGCACCCAGACATGCTCCCACTAATGTCCCAGTGTCAATCTGGAGGTGTTTGCATCATTTAGGCAGGTTTCATGGGGGACTTGGTGACCTCCAAGTGGTCAAATTTGGATTTCCAAGTGCCGCAATTTTTTTTCCCATAGACTATAATGGGATCGAATATTCGTTCGAATAGTCGAATCTCGGTGACTACTCGATCTGAATTCTCGAAAGTCGAATATTTCACTACTCGCTCATCTCTAGTCCTGTGACATTGGGGTTGCAGGGTCATTCCGTGCCCCTCTTCCCTGCTTGCACACTCTTTGCGGGGTTTGCATTCGCTGACCGGCTTAGTGTTGTTTGGTTAGGGACTCATGTGTATCACCTGCACGTTGGTACATGAGGCAATATGGTATGATCAAATTATATACTAACTTCTATTGTTGGTTTTTAATGTAGCTGAACAAGCTTTCATATCAA
Organism: Dendropsophus ebraccatus; assembly: GCF_027789765.1. Classification (NCBI taxonomy): domain Eukaryota; kingdom Metazoa; phylum Chordata; class Amphibia; order Anura; family Hylidae; genus Dendropsophus; species Dendropsophus ebraccatus. The sequence continues at coordinate 33,170,597 of NC_091461.1, forward strand.
CCATGGGTGCGATGTGCAGCCATTTCTGTCTCTCTAGGCTTGTGTAATAAACATCAATGTTTAGCCTCTAGAGTTCCCCTTTATTGTAAGGTGTGTAGCGGCACTGCAGAAGATTTAAACACCTGTTGCAATCCCACATTTCAAGATTCCAGATTCTACAAAAGTCAATAAATCAAAGGCAGTTATGCAATCAATGTCTCCGCAAAGAAATCCATAGATTAAGCTGATATAGTGGGTTTTCCATAGGAAACAAATTTCACCGCCATTTACGCGTCACATGTCCCGCTCCTCCACCCGCGATCGTAAACACGTCGAAATCCTATTGCTTGAGAACTCGTCCATTTGCATAGTTTCGCCCAAAGGGACTTTCTTAATCAAATCAAATATAGCCAATTCATAATGTATTAAGAGGTAGAGCCATTGTACTGAGATTGCTTTACTGAAAAATGCAGAGGATGTCTATTCTCGAATAAAGTATTAATAAGATGAAATACATAGACAGGAGTTTGAAGGTTACCCGGTAATAAAAAATAAATTGAATTTAAAAGGGCCATTTTTTCAGCTTCCTTTCAGCGGTTACACCTAGGACTTGCAATGTAATATTCAGCTCCGACTGATTAGCAAGGACCACGGTGCTTCGCATCACAACTCTTTATGTCACTGACACCGGCTTGAATGCTTGATGAAGAGTTAAATTTTCGGCAGCTTTTGCTTTTTGGGTCAAGTCGGCATTTTTCAGCCCACACGATATTCTGATTGCTTGCGAGTGGACTGCGGGAGGTGAGCCATCTTTTCTTCATTTCCATGTTGATGACCCACTTTAAATTTTTCCGTGCTGTCCTTAATTTTTGGTTTCAGGTTTGTGCCTCTGCTCTCCTGCACATTTCAGATGAGACCTATCATCGAGATGTCAGATCATAATTGAGTGTATTTTTGTCAAGTATGTTTTCTTTGACAAGACATGCCATTAGCTCACCGCAGGTAGGAGCATGAAGATTTCTGTAAATATGTGGCCGGTCCTGTGACCCGTCACTTATAGTCTCCTCCGTATCAGTGGGATAGTCATTCCTGTTTTGCAGTAGGACGTCTAATTAGAGCCGATAATGGGCAGTAATTATGAAAATTAGCCTAAATGTTCTGTTTTGAGATAAAATAAAAGAAGCTTTTGAAATGTATATAGAACCGGGCAATGTGTATAAGTAAGCAAGCAAATTAGCTCTCTAGTAGAGACAGCTTTTTCTTAAAGGCAAAGCTCAACTTCTTAAAGGGGAATTTTAGAGGATAAATTTTACATTTAAAGAGATACTATCACCCTCTTTCTGTATGAGGACTTCTCTACACAGCTGTAAAGCCTAAATTCTGCAGTTTCATACCTTACTTTTTTTAAAGATTTCTTGGTGCTTTGTCCAGTAAAAAATGCCTGCCCCCTCGGAAGCCATTGGAATGGGCCAACCTACAGGGGATGGGCCCTAGACCTCTAGGTCGGCCCATTCCAATGGGCACTGAGGGGGTGCGGCATAGATGGTGATGACGTCTCTGAGGGGTGGGGCCTATGGAGCCAATGTGAGCGGGGTGAAGTGGTGCTGCAGCCGTGAAGCCCCACCCAGGTGGCACAATCCATTAATGATGAAGAATTTTTACTGGGCCAAGCACCAAGAAATCTATTATAAATTAAGGCATGAAAACTGCTTTACAGCTGTGTAGAGAAGTCCTCACACAGAAAGGGGATGACAGTGTCAATTAGAAAGTGCCCTGGGTACCATTGTAAAACGTGGACTCGTTTGCGGCTTGTGGCCACAACAGTTCAATTCTCATGACATTGGTCACTTCCTATTCTTTGTTTTGACATTCAGGAGCTAAAACTTCTTATATGTTGGGATGGAGAACACTGGCCAGCCCCATCATAATGATATTGGGAAATTTGCAGCAGATGAGTAATATTTTTGTTTTGTTTTTGCTATACTGGTACCCTGGTCACTTTTAAATGTAAAGTTTACCCTCTGGAATACACTGTCAAAGAATTGCTGTTTTCAGTAACTTTTGACATATCCTCAGACATATCAAGACATACTGATCCCACCAAGCGTGACTCCTGAGACCCACTGGGATCTTGAGATACATCCAGGTAAGTGCATATTAGTGCACTTCTCTCCACAGCTGTCAGTCAAATCATACTTGTTCGCTTTATTAGAGTGAATGGAGGGGGATGGAGCAAATGTTCCATCCCCTGTACCAGGAAGCTGAGAGAAAATCATATCCGGTGGGAGGTCCGGTAGCCTGTTGACTCGTCCGTGGACCGGTAAGTATACATTCTTTATTATGTTCCCCCACCTCCTGCCCTCCCACACTGTATTTTTTTTTACTTTTGACAGAGTTCTCCTTTAAAGAAGCTCGAACTATGATTAGGTATTAGAGGATCTACACTCAAAGATTCTGGAGTAGATTTTGGTTTGACTGAAAATCGCCAATCAAGTTAAATTCATGAGTTAAGTATTGAACAATAGGTGGCACTAAAGAGACAGCTTTCTTTCTTCTGGAGAAAAGTTCATTTGCATACTTTCTCCCCAGGTAGCATTGCTCACTATGCCAGTAGTCAGTAGTCTCCCCAAGTAGTTATTAACACGTGTAATAGCAATAGTTGTAGTATAGTATTTGGTGTACCATCAAGTTGACATCAGCAAAATTAAAGTAAGTTAATGTAAACTTGCCAGGGATTAACATGTTTCTGTCCTTAGATAACAGGGTAGACTGGATGGACTAGATGACCTTTGTATGCAGTCTTCTATGTTTTTATTTTTGGAACTGTCCTCTTTGGTTGCTGAGCGAGCATGTTGAGTGCTCATTACTTGAGTGCTCGACTCGGGGAAACAAACCCCATTGAAATCAATGGGAGATTTAAGCATTTAAAGGGAATCTGCCAGGTACCGAGCTGCGGGCACAGGCAGTAGATAATAGGGAGATAAAACAAGTGATGCTTTTGTCTTTGCTGATGACCATTTGCCAAGTTATAAAATTGCATCATTGCATCATTTTTCTTCAGAAGCTAAAGTGTCACGATTATCTGTGTGTAGCATTTTTCTTGGAAGCTGAAGTGCAACACCTGTCTGCAGCTTTACCTGGTAGGGACCTGAGAGATTCCCTTTAACCTGGCGGCCCCTGCAATAGGTTTCTGCAAGACACATATAGGGTCTCATTTACTAACAATGCCTTCATTTTAATGTTGTCAATTTCAATGCTGTTGGTTGTGTCTGTTTTTTTTTTTTCACTCAAATTCATTAATATGGCGCATTCCCTTAGTAAATCTGGAAAATAACGGTTTGCTTAATAAATCTGTTGGTTGTGGCGTGTTTTAAAGGACACACCCATGACACACCCACAACACGCTCACTTAGCAGGGTTTTTTTTACAAAAATGGCAGGTTTGTCTGTTTTTTTTGTTTGTTTTTTTTTTTAGAAAAATTGTGTCGTACATCTTTAGTAAATGTCAGAAAAATTGGACAAGTGAAAATAGACAAAAAGCCGACAATTTTGCTCCCGGGAACACATTAGCAGATCAGGCCAATTGGGTAATGTTTCTGCAAGGCAGTTCTAATATGTATTGCAGAAATCTATTGCATTTTTTGTGTTGTAATTTTTATATATTCCATTTAAACATTCCTTAAAGGGATATAATATACAAAAATTAGAATGCAAATATGAAATAGTTTACAGCCATGAGCAGGAGATAAAACAATTGTTTGGCCATCAGTTATTGGCGGCGTATGTCCCCCTTTACCTATTCACTACAAGGTACTCGGTCGAGCATCCACCTGTATGATCTGTATGGCATGGCTAACTCCCTATTTTGGAGAAGAGGTTGTCTTGGTGAGTTAACCCCTTTATGTATGTTGTAAATGAAGCAGATTTTGAGTCTTATATCATTGCATCTAAGGCTCTCGTTGTCAGTATACAAAAGGCCCTTGGTAAGTGGGTCAGACATTATGCAGTGCCCACCAGGGAGAAAAGCTTAGAACAAGATTGGTTTAGTTCAGCTTTAGCAAGAGATAGAGTCAGCTGAAATTATTATTGCAGCAGGCAGGGAGAGTAAAAAAAAAAAAGTAGTAGTTTTTTATTACTATGAAATAGTAGCTTATGCATATATAATATCTATGATGTAGTTTCTGTTTATTTTACATAGGTCAGTGAATTACCAGGAAAAAAAAGAAGCTAAACTTTCGCAATGAATGTAAGGAAAAAAAGAATATATATATATATATATATATATATATATATATATATATATATATTGTGGACATGTCACTGGTAAAGTGCTCGAGGGGATGTACATCTCACCCAGGTTGATACATAGTGTGAGATGGTAAGTCCAGGAGGCATCTGTGCTCAGCAGTGTTATGCTGCTGAGCTATTATTTATTATTGCCGGGCCTGGACTTACATGGAATGGCAGGTAGGTTTTGGTAGTGGGACTTGCCATTCCCTCCCCCTCGATCCAGTGTGGGTTTTGGGATCAGGTGAGCTCTGATCCCAATCAGCCTGAGAAGGCAAAAGGTGGGCTCAGTGTACAGGTCTCTCTCTCTCAGCCAGGAGTGAACAGCCTGCATGCTGTTTGGTGAGAGCTGGGAAGACAGCCACTGCTGGGGCCTGTTCACACCCCGCAATACTGACCACTGAAGTGCCAGAGAGGTAACCTGCGTTGTTAGTTAGCGCCCAGACGGGCAAGACCTTTTTGTTTTCTTCTTAAAGCGCAGTGTTGCTATATTTCTGTTATGGACTGTGTATGCTGCAAATAAACGCCAAGCTGTTATTTTACAAGTCCAAGTCTGCTGTGAACTGTGTCCAAACACACCATCCCCCGGGAAGATCCCTACAATTGGTGCTGCGGAGCGGGCAAAAGGGTTGCTAGGGGCAACGGTGTGCATCAACTTGGCTACAGCTGCTTATGTCCTGGGTGAAGGCTGCGGCTTCACTCCAAAAACAGTCAAGCAACATGGAGGAGATGATGAAGCAGTTAATGCAAGTGAATATGCAGCAACAACAGGCTCTGACAGACGCTAACCTACGCCATGAGCAGGCTAATCGGCAGCAACAACAGGCTCTGACAGACGCTAACCTACGCCATGAGCAAGCATTGGCCGCACAACAACAGGCATTGGCCGCACAACAACAGGCTCAGGCAGCCGCTAAACAGGATCAGGCAGCCGCTAATCTGCGCCATGAACAGGCGATGGCTCAACAACAGAAACTTATTGAGTACCTGATAGCAAAGCAGGAGGCGTCTGCAGGTGCTAATCCCCAGCTGGTGGCAGCAGCCGCGCCAGAGACTTTGTCTGTAAGAAGAGCTGTGCAGCGTGCGCTGCAAAAGATGACTGCTGATGACGATATTGAGGCCTACTTAACTGTCTTTGAGCGTGTGGCTGAGCGAGAAAAGCTACCCTCCACTGAGTGGGCAGAAGTGATTGCGCCCTATTTAACAGGCGAACCTCAAAAGGCCTACTATGACCTCAGTGAGCAAGAGGTCAAGGACTATGCTCGGCTAAGAGCAGAGATACTCGCCCGACTAGGAGTTACTGCTGCTGTCCGTGCCCGGAGGGTCCGCAACTGGAGCTACAGTCTGGACAAGTCAGCGAGGTCCCAGATGTACGACCTGATTCATCTGGCAAGAAAATGGTTGGAGCCAGACACTTCTACTCCTGCCCAGATCCTAGAGAGGGTCGTGATGGATCGCTACCTCCGTGCACTTCCTGCTGATCTGCAACGCTTGGTGGGACAAGGCGACCCTAAGAGTGCCGACGAACTTGTCAACCTTGTGGAGAGGTTCCAGGCGACTGAGGACTACCTCCGTGATGTTCCTGCAGCACCGTCACCTCCCCGGAGTGCCAGATCTGTGCCATCAGCTGGTAAGAGACTTCCATCTATTGGGGGAGTGTGGAGGGGTGCTGATAGAGGGAAGAGCGCTCAGGAGGCGTCTCAGGGGCAAAAGACTGGTGATGGTCCCCGGTGGCTAAGTGGCCCTAAAAAGGACTCCCTGCCAAGGAGACCAGGCCCTATCTAGTGCTGGAGATGCCATGAGACGGGACATATGTCTGCCCATTGCCCTCTTACCACTGAGCCCATGGAGTGTGACGCTAGCCGGCGTCAGTCGCTATTTGCGGAACCGTCTTTTGTTGCGGTCACTGGACTAGAGACTGAACCGCAAATCTGCAACATTACTGTAAATAACTTTCCTGTTAAGGCGTTGCTGGACTCAGGAAGCCTTGTCACCTTGGTGCATGCCAGCCTGGTGACTGGGGACTTTGTGCCAGCAAGACATATGAGTGTGGTATGCATACATGGTGATACAAAGGTTTACCCTATAGTACTGGCTAATGTCGGGACTGAACTAGGCGCTGTACAATATGAAGTGGGTGTGGTTAAAAATCTTATGCATAATGTGATATTGGGGCGTGATTTTCCATTGTTCTGGGCTCTATGGGGAAAACAACAATCCCCTGAAAGGAGTGAGGAGACCCCTAAGTCTATTGCATTACCCACGGTAAATGATAAAAATGTACAGGATGAAAATGATGCTTTTCCTTTGCAGGTCCTGGCTGGAGAGGAAGAGGCTCCTCCCACTGCGCAGAATGTTCCAGACTTAGAGGTGTCTAGGGATAATTTTGGTACTGCACAATTACAGGACCCCACTCTCAAAAATGCGAGAGAGCAGGTCACTGTTATGAATGGGGTACCTCAGGAACCAGAAGCTGAGAGAAAGTTTCCACATTTTTCTATGGCTAATGATCTCTACTATAGAGTCACTAAAATTAATGATGAGGTTGTGGAACAGCTTCTGGTGCCTAAGTCGTACCGGCGTCAGGTACTCGACATGGCCCATAATCACGTCCTTGGGGGCCACTTGGGGACAGATAAAACGCAGGAGAGAGTCCTCCAGAGGTTTTATTGGCCTGCGATTTATGCTGACATAAAAAAATACTGTGAGTCGTGCCCCACATGTCAGCTTAGCGCTCCAGTGTCGCATTTCCGCAGTCCTTTGGTCCCACTCCCCATCATAGAGGTACCTTTTGACCGGATCGCAATGGACTTGGTGGGTCCCATTGTAAAGTCGGCTAGGGGACACCAGTACATTCTAGTTGTGTTGGACTACGCGACCCGCTATCCTGAGGCTGTACCCCTAAGAAACACTGCCTCTAAAACAATTGCACGGGAATTGTTTTATATGTTTTCCAGGGTGGGGATCCCCAAGGAAATCTTGACTGACCAAGGTACCCCATTTGTGTCAAAGGTGATGAAAGAGCTATGCAAACTGTTTAAAATCTCACACCTACGTACCTCTGTATATCACCCACAGTCAGACGGGTTAGTGGAGAGGTTTAATAAAACCCTGAAACATATGTTAAAAAAAGTGGTGGAAAAGGATGGTCGTGATTGGGATCACTTACTACCTTACCTGATGTTTTCTATTAGGGAAGTACCCCAAGCGTCCACAGGGTTCTCTCCCTTCGAATTAGTCTATGGTCGTCACCCTAGGGGTTTGTTGGATATAGCGAAAGAGACATGGGAAAGTGAGTCCACCCCATACAAGAGTGTTATAGAGCATGTAGCACAAATGCAGGACCGTATAGCCACTGTAATGCCCCTAGTAAGGGAACACCTCCAGAGGGCGCAAGAGGGCCAAAGCAGAATTTACAATCGTTCTGCAAGAGTCAGGACATTTAGCCCAGGTGACCGGGTACTCATACTTGTTCCCACGGTAGAAAGCAAATTCTTAGCCAAGTGGCAGGGTCCCTATGAAATTGTAGAGAAGATCAGTGAGGTCAACTACAAGGTACACCAACCAGGTAGAAGGAAGCCTTTCCAAGTTTATCACATAAACTTGATCAAGCCCTGGAAAGACAGGGAATCCTTGGTGGCGACAAAGCCTGTTGGTCATCTGTCACCACCAATCCCTCCGGTCAGGATTGGTGACACCCTGTCAGTATCCCAGAAGCAGGAAGCTAAGGAGTTCCTGCAGAGAAATAAAGACAAGTTTTCTGACCTACCAGGGCGTACGCATCTCATTAGTCATCATATTGAAACTGAGCCTAGAAGCAGAGTAAACCTGAAGCCCTATAGGATACCAGAAGCACGGAGGGAGGCGGTATCATCTGAGGTAAAACGTATGCTTGACCTAGGAGTCATTGAGGTGTCCCAGAGCGAGTGGTCCAGCCCGATTGTGTTAATCCCAAAGCCCAATGGAACTTGGAGGTTCTGTAATGACTTTAGAAAGGTAAATGAGATCTCCAAGTTCGATGCCTACCCCATGCCCAGGGTAGATGAGTTGATAGAAAGGATGGGTAATGCCAGGTACATAACTACCCTCGATCTCACTAAGGGCTACTGGCAGATCCCACTCACTCCTAAGGCTAGAGAGAAGACTGCATTCTCCACCCCTGATGGGCTCTTCCAATACGTAGTGATGCCATTCGGGTTACATGGAGCCCCTGCCACTTTTCAGAGGTTGATGGACTTGATTCTGCGACCACATCGTGATTACTCCGCTGCCTACCTCGATGATGTGGTCATTTTTAGTCCGGATTGGGAAAGTCACCTCTGTAAGGTCCAGGCGGTGTTAGATGCCATAAGTGCTGCGGGGTTAACCATCAATGCAGAGAAGTGTGCACTAGCCTTAGAGGAGGCCAAATACTTGGGCTACATTATGGGGAGGGGGTTAGTGAAACCACAACTAAATAAAATTGAGGCAATACAGAATTGGCCTCAACCCCTCACAAAGAAACAGGTCAGAGCTTTCCTGGGTATTACGGGCTATTACCGAAGGTTTGTGCCGAATTTTGCTTCAGTTGCAGCCCCACTAACTGACCTGACAAAGGGTGCGAAGTCCGCAATGGTGACATGGACTCCAGAGGCTGAGAAAGCTTTTCAAAGCCTTAAGTCTGCCCTGTGCCAACAACCTGTGCTAGTTACCCCTGACTTTAGGCGAGAGTTTCTAGTACAGACAGATGCCTCTAACACAGGGTTAGGTGCCGTCCTCTCACAGGTCGTGAATGGCGAGGAGCACCCGGTGATGTACTTAAGCAGGAAACTATCCCCGGCCGAGAAAAACTACGCCATAGTTGAGCGAGAATGTCTGGCAGTGAAGTGGGCCCTAGAATCCCTGAAGTACTACTTACTAGGCAGGAGGTTTAAGTTAGTGACAGACCATGCCCCCCTAACATGGATGAAATTAAACAAGGAGAAAAACGCGAGGGTGACTAGGTGGTTTCTTTCCCTCCAAAACTTTAATTTCACTGTGGAACACAGGCCAGGGAAATTACAGGCAAATGCTGACGCCCTATCTAGGGTACACTGTCTGTGGGGACAAAATGCTCAGCCCTCTGGTCTGAAGAAGAGGGGGGGGATATGTGGACATGTCACTGGTAAAGTGCTCGAGGGGATGTACATCTCACCCAGGTTGATACATAGTGTGAGATGGTAAGTCCAGGAGGCATCTGTGCTCAGCAGTGTTATGCTGCTGAGCTATTATTTATTATTGCCGGGCCTGGACTTACATGGAATGGCAGGTAGGTTTTGGTAGTGGGACTTGCCATTCCCTCCCCCTCGATCCAGTGTGGGTTTTGGGATCAGGTGAGCTCTGATCCCAATCAGCCTGAGAAGGCAAAAGGTGGGCTCAGTGTACAGGTCCTTGCTCTCAGACAGGAGTGAACAGCCTGCATGCTGTTTGGTGAGAGCTGGGAAGACAGCCGCTGCTGGGGCCTGTTCACACCCCGCAATACTGACCACTGAAGTGCCAGAGAGGTAACCTGCGTTGTTAGTTAGCGCCCAGACGGGCAAGACCTTTTTGTTTTCTTCTTAAAGCACAGTGTTGCTATATTTCTGTTATGGACTGTGTATGCTGCAAATAAACGCCAAGCTGTTATTTTACAAGTCCAAGTCTGCTGTGAACTGTGTCCAAACACACCATCCCCCGGGAAGATCCCTACAATATATATATATATATATATATATATATATAGAAAAAAGTAGTAGACTCTCTAGAAGAGGGAGAACTGGTCTATATAAACTGGTATAGAATGTATGTTTGAATTGTGGCAATATAGGCCATGAAAATGAAAAGGATCTAAATAATCATTAGACGTTTAATCGGATATAAAAAAAATGTATGAACGATTAATCCGTGTCTAGAGATACACTTCTATATAGGACATAAACAATACAATACCACAATAATCAAATGCAGCTAAAATATACTCAGTAGGTCAATCTAACAATATATGATAAAATGAAGTATACATACGTTAAATATAGATGAAAATATAGGTTAAAAAATAAAGGAGTAAAAAAAATAAAAAATAAAAAATGAAAAATGAAAAATAAGAGGTAAAAAATGTGCAATATAAAATATGGAATGTCAAAATGAGCCCCGTGGTATTTGACTGCGCCGGGCCCAGCGCAGTCACTCCACTTGAATGAATATACAGATGATCCCGATTATTAGTTCATGTCAGCAGTATAACGTTCATGCAAACTCCACTATAGAAAGTTAGATGTAGTCTGTCTTGCGAGTCCTATATGTTGTATAGGTTAGTGCAATATAGACGTCTTAGAAAGGCTCCGTAGTGATAAATAGTTGTGGTACGGGCCGTGGCCTTTACAATCTTTTGGATGATAATACATGTATATAGGGTAGATTGGTACTAAGATAGTGGTGGTGGAAAAATCCACCCCTCACCCTTCCGAGGACGGCTCTCACGGATCGATGAAGTAGTCGCAGTGATCCGACCATATATGGACTCGGTCTCTCCGGGTCTGCACTCCTGTGCTCTAAGTTAGCACAATGTTCTGTCTCTCATGGAGTCTCCGTTATGGCATCTGCCGGTCAGTGAGCGCGCGCTCTTTCCAACTGAAGTTTGAAATGGATGCCGTGGAGAGTGCGGCTCCGATTCGGGATCTCTTAAGCAAACTTGTATATAAGTGAATGGCTCCGTTATCCTATGTTCTTTAGGACGCGTTTCAGGAGGGCTACTTGCTCCTTTCTTCAGCAAAAGAATTTTGGCTAACTATATCATATAGTTTTCCAAAATTCTTTTGCTGAAGAAAGGAGCAAGTAGCCCTCCTGAAACGCGTCCTAAAGAACATAGGATAACGGAGCCATTCACTTATATACAAGTTTGCTTAAGAGATCCCGAATCGGAGCCGCACTCTCCACGGCATCCATTTCAAACTTCAGTTGGAAAGAGCGCGCACTCACTGACCGGCAGATGCCATAACGGAGACTCCACGAGAGACAGAACATTGTGCTAACTTAGAGCACAGGAGTGCAGACCCGGAGAGACCGAGTCCATATATGGTCGGATCACTGCGACTACTTCATCGATCCGTGAGAGCCGTCCTCGGAAGGGTGAGGGGTGGATTTTTCCACCACCACTATCTTAGTACCAATCTACCCTATATGCATGTATTATCATCCAAAAGATTGTAAAGACCACGGCCCGTACCACAACTATTTATCACTACGGAGCCTTTCTAAGACATCTATATTGCACTAACCTATACAACATATAGGACTCGCAAGACAGACTACATCTAACTTTCTATAGTGGAGATTGCATGAACGTTATACTGCTGACATGAACTAATAATCGGGATCATCTGTATATTCATTCAAGTGGAGTGACTGCGCTGGGCCCGGCGCAGTCAAATACCACGGGGCTTATTTTGACATTCCATATTTTATATTGCACATTTTTTACCTCTTATTTTTCATTTTTTATTTTTTATTTTTTTTACTCCATTTTTTAACCTATATTTTCATCTATATTTAACGTATGTATACTTCATCTTATCATATATTGTTAGATTGACCTACTGAGTATATTTTAGCTGCATTTGATTATTGTGGTATTGTATTGTTTATGTCCTATATAGAAGTGTATCTCTAGACACGGATTAATCGTTCATACATTTTTTTTTATATCCGATTAAACGTCTAATGATTATTTAGATCCTTTTCATTTTCATGGCCTATATTGCCACAATTCAAACATACATTCTATACCAGTTTATATAGACCAGTTCTCCCTCTTCTAGAGAGCCTACTACTTTTTTCTATTTTAGTACTCTCTTAGCGCTGAGACAGTAGTGCACTCGAAGTGGGTGGTCCCCCGTATACATCAGTAAGGTGTAGCTAACCCTCATCACTATATATATATATATATATATATATATATATATATATATATATATATATATATTAATATATATATATATATATATATATATATATATATATATATATATATATATATATATATATATATATATCTTAGTAATAGAAAAAATAATCCTGGCATAAAATAGACTGAAAAGCCATAGAAAAAAAATCACACAAAAAAACTTTGATCTGTTATTTAACTTTTGCAATAAAATTGTATTATGTAGAAAGTAAAGGATAATAATGGACACAAAGTGTGAATTCTATGTTTTTTATCTTGTGACACTGGGCTCAGCATGTATTCCTTGCAAATGCTACGGCCGCTAATTAGCGGATTACCTGAAAGACAGCAATGATGTGTTCAGATTTTTCTCAACAATATTCTCTGCAAAACCATTTAACCTGGGTCACATGTAACGTCATGTCTCTATATTTTACTGCATTCCTCATTATAAGGGCAATTGCATTCCATCATGATAAGTACCAGAAGAAAACCGAGGAATTAATCTTACTAGCTATCTAATATTTGTTGTAGATTTTTTTTTTTTATGTTTATGAGGTGTTTTTTTTCTACAAATTGAGGGAACCCCAATGGACTCCAGGTTTCCCCCATTCGTACAAATTTATACATGGTGAGGTTGTGGTGGTTGTTGGGGGGTGGGGGCCAGGGCTTCACTTTCTCCATTGATAATCTATTTGTGGGGTATTAGCGATACATCTATGACCTCTTGCTGGTTTGGGGGTCACAATGAAGCAAAGATGTAATTTTTGGATATTTTATCAACAGCTGATCCTGCCAGGACAGGGTACTTACCTTTTTGATGCAGAGAATATAGTTCTATCCTCCTGTGTTGTCACTCTGATCAAACAATAAAAGCCATTCTGGTGGAGAATATACAAGGGCTAGAAGGGCATGTAATAGTGAACAAGCTTACTTACAGGATAAAATAGGATCAGAAGAAGTGGTCAATGATCGGAAATCTCCTAAAAATATGTTGGATAGAGTGCAAAGCCAACTATGTTGTATACTTTTTTTAATTTTTTATTACATATTTTTTTATTTATGAACTTTACAAATTACAGAAAGACAGTTTTTTTTTTACAATATGAGTAATTCCTAATATACATATATAACGGTGTCCGCGCAGCCCTTGCCTTAAAGTGACACTGTCCCCCCCTTTTTGCATTCTGACTTCTCTTCATAGATGTAAAGGGTAAATACCTTTACATACCTTATTTTACATCATACGTCATGGTGTTTGTTCAAGTAAAAAGTATTTTTTTTTATCTCCTGCAGATTGTGCCAAGTGGGCGTGGCTTCACGGCAACTGTGCTACTTAGCCCCACCCACAGCACCACCATAGACCCTGCCCCTGCATGACATCATTGGCACATAGGCCTCGCCCCCTCACCATTGGAACAGGCTGGCCTAAAGGTCTAGGCCCATACCAATGGGCATCGAGGGGGAGGGCCTATGTACAGATGATGTCACAGAGGGGCCTAAGGTGGCACTGTGGGCGGGACTGAGTAGCAGCTAAGCCACGCCCACTTAGCACAATCTGCAGATGATAAAACACTTGTCTGGGATGGAGGGGGAGACACACAAGAGAGTTAGGGTCCAATGTCTATTTAGGGGTCTCTTCTGGTTGTACATTATTCTATACTTAACCCCTTAATAACTGCCCTATCCATATATATATGTCACATTTATATAAACCTTACCTACTGTCTGCAGGGGTAGGGAACCTTGGCTCTCCAGCTGTTGCAGAACTACAACTCCCATCATGTCTGGACAGTCAAAGTTTTAGCTTTGACTGTCCTTGTATGATGGGAGTTGGAGTTTTGCAACAGCTGGAGAGCCAAGGTTCCCTACACCGATCTATAAAGCACCTGTGTCTGTATATACAGTGACCATGATACAAGAGTTATTTTTTTTAATTATTTCTATATTGAATTTGGTGATGGAATACCTTACTGGAGGTGTTACTGCTGTTGTCTCCGCTGCTGAGTAGAGTTGATGAAACCTCGGGAAATCCTAGGTTCTATAGAACTCGAACATTCACAGACCTGCCGCATTAGATTGCTGATGCCTTCCGGTCCGTGGGGAAGGAGGAGAGTGCCCGGGTACCCGGCACTCTCCTCCTTCCCCATGGAGCGGGAAGGCATTGGGAATCTAATGCAGCAGGTTCGTGAGTATTCGAGTTCAATCGAACCTAGGATTTCCCGAAGTTTGATCAACTCTACTGCTGAGCATACCTGTGCATTAGGAGAGGGCACCATAGGATCGCATTACACTGGGTGTCACACTGGAGATAGATCAGGAAGCTTCGCCTCATAATTTACAGGTACAGACAGTAGGGAGCGGAGACAATGGCGCCTCCACAGGTACAGACAGCAGGGAGCGGAGACCGTTAAGGTATTTAGGAACCAAATTTTAAATGGGAACATTCCAGGTACACAGTAAATATGACATTATGTATCCCATATTGTGAACACCACACTAGTGCTGCCAGTAGAGATGACCGAATCGCTCATTTAAACTTCATTAAGACTACAAACACACTTGGCGTATCCGCAGCGAGTTTTCCGCTGCGAATTCGCAGCGAGACTCGCTGCGTATCCCAGCCCTATACTTTCAATGGCAGACAAACATGCAGCAGGGATGTACATCCCTGCTGCGAGTTTATGCACAGCCCGCCCCGTTAACCCGCTAGCCGCTGGAGACTATACATTACTGGGTCCCCACTCCTGCTTGCTTTGGCGGTTCCCGGCATGTCCCCCTTGGCCAATCAGTGCGCTGCCCCGCTGCAGCACACTGATTGGCCGAGCAGGACGTGAAGACACCGGGAACCGCCAGAGCAAGCAGGAGCAAGGACCCGGTAATGTATAGCCTTCGGCGGCCGGCGGGTTAACGGGGCGGGCTGCGCACATACTTGCAGCAGGGATGTACATCCCTGCTGCGAGTTTGTCTGCCATTGAGTAAACAGGGACGGGATCCGCAGCGAGTTTCTCGCTGTGAATACGCCAAGTGTGTTTGTACCCTAAAAAATATATATATATATATATATATATATATATATATATATATATATATATATATATATAGATACATGCTTACTGCGCATACAGGGGGGGGCGCCAAATTCAATCTTTGCCCCGGGTGCAGGAGAGCCTAGCTACACCTCTGTCTGAAGTAACTGGCTGCTCAACCAATCATTTGCCACAGCTCTGTCCCGTCTTGGCCAGTGATTGGCAGAGCAGCCTATCACTTTAGAATCCAGCGCTGAAGTTCCAGCAGCGGCTGCGGGCATAAGCTAGGAGAACACTGGGGAGCATGGACAGGTATGTATAAAGTTTTTTTTGTTTTTTTTTGGATTAATATTTTTTATTGAATTTTCTCAAATAAGAACAAAGAGGTAACTACCAGTTACCATAACAATATACAATGCAATACACAACAGCGTATGGGTTGCAGTAAAATAAAATAACAAACAGACAGACTAACACTTCTAAACTAGGCGGGCCCGCAATGCGCATAGGCATTCAAAATAAGAATATGTGATACAAATGCCCAAAAGTATGAATTCTGGGAATGGGTGACATTGGAAAGGTGGAAGGAGAAAACAGTAGAAAATAGAAAACAAATGATCAACCTCACTATCATCAGACACCTAGTGAGGCTCCGGCTGCCGAGCCAAATTCTCTCCACTTGGTCCATCTATTATACACCATAGAAAAGGAGTTCAAGCGACGCGCTATGGACAGTTCCATCTGGTAGTTGTAGCGCACCACTGATAGAATTTCCTCTACGGTGGGGAGGTCAGTGCTTTTCCATCTTTTAGCTATAGCAGTGCGGGTACTGAGTAGGATATGTAAAGCTACTGTCGTATCTGAAGCAGTCCAGTTATCTAGGCCTTAGCT
Source organism: Dendropsophus ebraccatus (assembly GCF_027789765.1). Taxonomy (NCBI): domain Eukaryota; kingdom Metazoa; phylum Chordata; class Amphibia; order Anura; family Hylidae; genus Dendropsophus; species Dendropsophus ebraccatus. The sequence goes on from NC_091461.1 coordinate 33,186,721, forward strand.
GAGGAAACCTAGTTCTGGTGACCAATCAATTCTGGTTTGTAAAATATTTTCCAGAAGTGAGTGTATTTGCTGCCATAACGTGGCAAGTCCACCAGATGTGTAGTAATGTACCGGTGCTTTCCAGACACCTCCAGCAAGTTAGGGACACACCAGGAAATATTTTAGAGAAGCGGTCAGGGGTCATATACCACCTGTAAACTAGTTTCCTCGCTGCTTCAAGGTGATTTATACAACGGGATACATTGGGTACTGCCCCAAAGGAATTCTGCCACTGTTTAAAGTTGTTGTTTTTTTTTACACATTTATCAGCAAACATTCATCCGTCAGCATACATTCATCTGTCCACAGCACATCGCTTTTATGCGCAGTCCGCGGCTGATGATTTTCCGCAACGATCAGCTGATGATCAATTCTTTGGTTGATTCAGCAGAGTGCTAATCTGCCAAATCGGTCTGATTGGTTAGATTATTGCTCCGTGTAGTAGGGTCTTTACGGAGCTAAAGTCTTTGAGGCTTGTAACATAACTGGTGAATTTTTTAACTTTGTACAGCTTTTAATGAAAATAAAGTTGAATATTTCAATTAAAGGGGTAGTGCGGCGCTAAGAAATTATTCACAAAATAACACACATTACAAAGTTATACAACTTTGTAATGTATGTTATATATGTGAATGGCCCCCTTCCCCGTGTTCCCCGACCCCCACCGTGGACCCGAAGTGTAGTGCATTATACATACCTGATACGTGTCGACCCCCGTCTGCTGTCTTCTGATAGTGATGTAATCTCCAGGAGGCCGGCCGACCCGCTCCTGCCGTCCCTCATGCCGGACCCCCTCTGCCTCTGCCCGCCCTCTCCCGAAGATTACATCACTGTCAGAAGACGGCGGACGGGGGTCGACACGAATCAGGTATGTATAATGCACTACACTTCCGGGTCCACGGGCGGGGGTCAGGGAGCATGGGGAAGGGGGCCATTCACATACATACCATACACTACGAAGTTGTATAACTTTGTAATGTGTGTTATTTTGTGAATAATGTCTTAGCGCCGCACTACCCCTTTAAGAGTCGTTTTTTTTTTTGTTTTTTTTTACAAATTCCTCTGCATTCTTTGTTCTTTGTATAATGTAGTCACCTCCCTAGACTACTTGGTGGGGTAGTGGTCAGTAATGTGCTGCTGGCAAATCTGCTTGGAATATAGATTTCTACATAATGAAAAACACAGCTTTGCAATTAAGGCCGAGCATTTCACATAACGAACTGTAACTGAACTTTAATTACTTTTTTAGCGTTATTCCTCCCTGGGTGGAAATCTTCTTGTGGTGGATAACAAAGGTCTCACTAAGAAACGCAATCATAGATATTCCCCTGAAACTAATTAGAGCAAATTTAATTCTACTGAAGTAAAAGCTGCTAAGACTAGAATGAGGATGGGGAAACCTACTGGACTATGGGTGACAGTATGTAGTCAGAATAGAAAGCAGGCGTCAGGGTAGGGAGTTATTTTCAGCAGTACAATTACAGAATGGCTTGTTAATAGTATATTGAAAGAATAGCCTATTTAATTCAGAGACTTTAGGAAACCAGAGATTTTTCTTTGCTCATATAATAATAAATCGCCAGCAGTGTAATGTGCTTCATCACTGCTCACTTGCTTACATACATCTCGAGTCTTAGGCTGAGTCATAAGATTCCCCGCCTAATAACCAGTTAATACATTATAAGTATTCTTGTGTAGCTGAACTATAGAATTACTGTACATCATCACCCATCAAGGAGGGATCCTTTCAGTTTACAGACTCCTCCTCTCCCAACAAACTCCACCCTCATTGTTTTTCTATATGCACAGAGCGCTGCTGAATATAGACCAGGAGAGCAGTTATATAGTAGGTGAGTCCATGCAGTGATTAGCTAGTTAGTTATACAACTCTCCTGACCCTCAGTGGCTGTCTCTGTGACCAAGATTCCCTACTGTGTCCTAAGAAATGCGGCTTGAAATAGCTCACAAGTAGACAGGTTAAGGGCTTGTTCACACTATGGAATCAGTGCTGAAATTCCGTTTTGAATCCTTGCCTGCGCACTTGTCAATTATTTGAGCAGAGAGGTGCGGAGAGTGGAGGCGTGCAAGGTCCCCATTGAAAAAGATACCTGTAGCAGGCGGGATTCAGAGCGAAGTCCACGGACGGGGGTTCTGAGTGGAATTTTGGCGCCAATGCCGTAGTGTAAATGGCAGTAAGCTGCAATACATATGAAACTCTATGGTGAAAATTAGTAAAAAGGTTTTATGTTACTGATCTTGCTGTGGTTATCGCAATGATGCCAAAGGTATTCTAGGAAATGTAGGCTGCATTTGGAGAGTCATACAGAGGAGAAATAGGCCACATCAATAATAACAGGTATAACAAGGCATACTGAAGAGCTTCTATTTAAGTGTATGACATATCAGAGGTTTAATACCTGATTCCTCTAAGTTAACTGATATGTCTGAGCAACATTTTGAGTATTGTGAGTATATTCATGAAACTTCTGAAATTTCTTAAAATACCAACTCTTGGAAGACTAGATTTCCTGTGACTGTTTCCAATCCTATTGTCAGCGGCCAGCTGGCAGGGTCAGCTTCTGGCACTGGTAGAGCGCGTGGCCGGCCTCTTGGACACACCAACGGTGTCCCTGGCACCACCTAAGGTGAGCAGTTCAGGTGCTGAGTGTTATTATCATCCTGACTGGCGGGCGTCGCCACCAGTCAGCTCTGTTATGTGCTTGGGGGCTGGAGTCTCCTATATCATGTCCATAAGACTACTACGCCCATCATGCCTATTGCCTGTTATAGAGCCACATTTGTGTGGGCCTAGCTAGCTTTCTATATTCATATTGACTTACCTGGTATACTGATTCCTGACTTTAACTCCCTGACTATGCTCCTGTGTTCCGATCCTGTACTGCAATGACCATTAGTGATTGACCTAGTGGACCCTACTTAAGGCTGCGTTCACACTACGTATATTTCAGTCAGTATTGTGGTCCTCATATTGCAAACAAAACCAGGAGTGGATTGAAAACACAGAAAGGCTCTGTTCACACAATGTTGTAATTGAGTGGATGGCCGCCATTTAATTGCAAATATTTGCTGTTATTTTAGAACAACGGCTGTTATATTGAAATAATGGCAGTTATTTACTGATATTATGGCGGCCATCCACTCAGTTTCAACATTGTGTGAACAGAGCCTTTCTGTGTTTTCAATCCTCTCCTGGTTTTGGTTGCAATATGAGGACCACAATACTGACTGAAATATACGTAGTGTGAACCCAGCCTATATTGTGTACGTATTTTCTTGTCTCTGTGTTTGTGTTGCACCATATCCAGAGTAGTATTCAGTCTTCTGGTTGGGGCTGGCTTACTAAGAAACCGATAACTCCAAGAGGCAGGGTCAGTTGTCGGGTTCAAGGGACAGGGCTTCACATTGTCTTTTGTCTCTAGCCACATTCTTAGAGTGGACCATCATTCTAGAAGACAACTTCCAATGACATTTTGGGTGAAATCACTATGATTTAATGGGAACATTAAAGGGTCATTAAACGCAAATAGTAATCCGTACTGTTAGGATGAATGGCACCGAAACCTTGAACAAACAAATTTAGTTTTTAAAAGTATTTAAAGAGAGGGATGTAAGAAATCAAAACTCTAAAGAGTCTCTGACAAATGGAGCGTGACCTGAGATATTAGCGATGAAACATACATACTTTCACCTGGATGAATAATCCTGAGTGCCAGGTGGAATGTACAGTATCAGAGACCTATGCAAATCAAATGGAGGATTGAAGTGCTTGGGAACAGTCTGTGCTTTAAAATTCCTTTATTCTTGCATTTATATTTATTGTGCTTCCATTCTGCTGGAATGAAGCAATTTGTGTGCAAATAAGGCAAGAATATATATTTGTGTGTAGTGTAGTGTTGAAAATGTGTTGAGGTGATAAAGCATGGGGGTGCAGTGAAAGCTGATATAGGGAAACACTATCTATGACTCTTCAGCAACCATAACAGAACATTTCCCCAAATATCTCTTTTCTGCAGGTTTTCAGCCCTATCTTACAGTTTACCTACCATCAAAATAATCTATAGAATTATTAGCATGCTGGTCTAGGAAGAGCCACTCTACAAGATAACCCAATACTAGTATTGCGTAATGTATTCAGCAACTGGTCAGTGCACGTCCCAGGACTGGTCCTATACAAAATAGTGTATGCTTATGCTTACGAAAAAGATCAATGTTTGTCTACATGGCACAAAATAGGTTTTTGATTGGTTTATACTCTTTTGCATTTGAAAAACATGGTGTTCAAGATGTTAGGAGGACACCAACATATATGAAATTTTCATATGGACTAACACCATCACTATTCATATTTTAGTCAATAAGCCAAAACGAGATTGTTCACCTTCCCCTACAACCATTGTAATAGAGATGGGACTGTGGTCATTTGGCTGTTTCCTTGTTCACTTATTTATAAAGGGGGCCATTCTTGTGAAAATATGGAGCCACACACAGGTTTCTACTATACATTTGGAAGTAGGACTTCCTGAAGGACGCGCTCCCTCCAGAGGATCCATAACAACCACCTAGTTGGCCCCATGATAATGAAGCCACTGAATGATGATGAACAATCTTGAATGTTGAACCCTGAATACTGACCCCTCTTCATCCATGAGGACCCCCAAAATGATGATGAAATTAGGTTTGTTACAGGACCACCCATGTTATTAGAACAGCAAAAAATATTATACTCCTGGTTTAAGTTTTTAAAGAGTTCAGGATCCACGATATCACGTCTTTTTGAAACCTACTGGAATGAAGGGCTCTACCAAGTAAAAGTTATATTTTTGTTCCTTTTTTATTTTCACGCATATCATTTTTAGTACTTTAAATTAATATAAAAATACATTGAATTTGGAGCTTAACTTCAGAGGGGAAAAAAAAAACATCGGAATAGGAGAAAACCTTTACCCATTTTCTACTTTGGAAATACAGTCTCAAGAAAATAAAATCCATTTCGTTACAATGCTTCTGCCATGGAAATGCAAATTTGAAATCCTGTATCGTTTACTATATAAAGAATTTTAATAATAGAACATTCCTTTCATCTCAGGAACCTTACAACCTGCTCACTTGTTATGTTCCTGAGCAGATGAAATAATTGGTCTCCCCTGAGGTTTAATCTCATTACTAATCAGATCATTTTTATGGTTTTCCAATTTATTATGTTTAACTAATTTTTAGTTACCACTAATTAGTTTCTCATTTCACTGTTGGCTCCGCATCCACACATTTACAGCCCATTTCTTGTGATCGGAACAAAAACATCCTGGGTATCTGTTCAAGGTTTTGCAATTTAAAAAAATGTAGGGTTTTATTTTTAATTTATAAATTATTTTTATGTGTTTCTTTCACACTTTGCTTTTTTCCAGTGCAATACACTAGACCTAAGCCACATACTTAAGGCCCTATTACACAAAGCGATTATCCGCCGTATGCGGCCGATACGGCCAATAATCGTCTTGTGTAATGGAAGGCAACGTTCAGTCGACATTCATGATGTCAGCTGATCGTTGTCTTTCAACATGTTGAAAAATAAATGATCAGGATAGCAGCGATATGCTGCTGTCGCTCCGTAGAATAGGAGCGGCAGCAGCAGACCGCCACTATCTCCTATGGGTTGCCCAGACAATCTAGCGATTACCTGGGCAGCCCCCCCTCCCACTGCAGCTCCCTGTGGCCCCCTCGACCGCAGATTGGCTCTCATTTGCTCCTCTGAATCGCCTCATGTAAAAGGGGCATTAGGTCTAAAAAAAATTAAAAAAAAGAGTTTGACACTTTCAGGATGTAACTGTATGTCCTTTTTTGCGGTGAGTTACAGCTCAAGGAAGTACAGTTTTGTCCTCGGATGAAATGGGCGCAGGCAGGTCCCAGCTGTAAATGATAGCCGTGCATCTGCCGCAACCTGTGCCGGTGCAGTTATTGTCCTAAAAAACAACTTTTAAACTTGCAGCGATGTGTCAAATTGGTGTGGCCTAGAGTGTCTGTTCCCTAGGCTTGCATCACCTCTCAATCCCTCTTCCCTGCCCTCCTCATCATTAGGAACACAGATTTCTCCTATTCATCACTTGTCTGAACACTGCACATGTGCTGGATCATTATATATCCAAATGCTATTCCAGGAGGATTGTAGTGGAGAGAAGGAACTCTATTGTCTTTGGGCGTTGTCATATAGTGAGTGGTGAACAGTTCACCACTTGCCAATTGTAAGTGTTTCCTACTGGTTGACTGCTGTTCACACGGTTCCGCTCCCGATTAGTGTTTTTTTGCATTTTTTCTGACATATTTAGAAAAAATTTAATTTGATGTATGATGGGCATACACTTTAAGGCTATGTTCACACTACGTATTTGACCAGCCGTTCCGTGACTCCGGCCGGATGATCTTTCCTCCGTGGAGCTCTGATGCGGGCGCATCAGCGTGCGCCCGCATCAGAACTTCCCATAGCACAGAGTGAAGCAAGCGACCGTAGCCTCTCGCCTCACTGTGTGAACTGACAAGTCCTTCTGTGGGCGGAATATATTGAATTCCGTCCGCAAATAATGGACCTGTCAATTGTTTGCGGCGCCGTATGGGAACCGTCCAGAGCGCACACAATGTGTGTACGCTCCGGCCGGGATCCCATAGCAAATATGCTATGTCGAGAACTACGGCCGTAGATTTACGTAGTGTGAACATAGCCTTAGACTAAAAGAACACATCAGCTTGGATTTAATCATACGGGAAGATAGGTCCACTACATCTTTAAGTATAAACCTCATACTTGAGATAGAAATGCCCTTTTATAAGTAAAGTTGAAATGGAATCCAAATGTTTTCCTATACTGACAGTATCCATTTTACAGCAGGTAGATTTCAGAAAGATCCTGGAAGAGTAGCAGTTCTAATAAAATATTGAAGTGCATCACAGTTACTCTGGAAGGTTTTAAGAGCATCCGAGTAGCATTAAATGTAACAGTCAGTTAAAAATGGCTGTATGGAGTACAGCGTCTCATAATGCAGTCTGTTCTGGCCTTTCTCGACTCCCCAAGAATTATAGGTGCATTATCCCGTATGCATCATTTATATCTACAAGGATTGCCTCCCTCTTCCTTGTCACGAATGCCCTTATTATTACATGGCTTGAAATTTTATTCCAGAATCCTTTTAGAGCACAACACCTTGTGAAATCGGGCTCAATTCTTAATTAAAGACCGTTTAAGATGTCTAATAAAAGGCACTTACCTTCTTATGGAGTTGTTAAATGTTTTATTGAGGAGATTTTTAAGTTCATTTTAAAGTGAGCACTTTTAACAAGGGCTAAACTTTTTTTTCCTTTGTTTCCCGTAATAGAAAGATTGTTATCATTTATTATTACAACATCATCAAGCGTGCCGATGCGAAAAGTTATACAAATCAGAGAAGTCATATAAATACAATTAGCGCAGTGGTTTCAATTGTAGTAGTAACAACATACAGGAGACGAGAGCCCTCACCATAAGTTATATAGCACTAGGAGATAGAGTGGACCGGCACTACCAATAACCACACACTTCTGGAGCAGCTAATCATATACAATAATATATCCCCTGTGCCTCCATTTAGTTATAATGCCTCCCATGCTCTTATTTGATAATAATGGCTCACATGCCCTCATATAGTAATAATGTCCTTCTGTACCTCCATTTAGTAATAATTCCCCCTATGTTTATATTTAGAGATGAGCGAATAGTGAAATATTAAAAAAAAAAAAAAAAAAAGACAAATTTGGTCAGCTCTCCTAGAACACCATTCACACTAGGCAGGAGCATGTTGCGATGGCTGATGTTGCAAACACACAAAAACACAAAAAAAATGCAACAGCTCACCGCAATGGCAAGATACAGACCCACTACAGACATGAAAATAGTTAAAAGCAGCCCCCCCCCCCCCAACTGCAGTTGGGGGGGGACTGCTTTTAACTATTTTCATGTATGTAGTGGGTCTGTATCTTGCCATTGCTGTGAGCTGTTGCATTTTTTTTGTGAAATATTGGAAATTCAATTCGAATAGCTCCCGATATTTGTATATTCGAACATCGAATCCCATTATAGTCTATGGGAGAAAAATACTTGGGACCTGGAAATCAATATTCAACCACTAGGAGGTCACCAAGTGCGCAATGACAACTCAGGAAATGATGCCAACACCTCTGGAATGCATATGGGACCGCAGGGGAAGCATGCCTGGGTAAATCTAACATTAGTGATGAGCAAACATCCCAATTTTCGGTTCAGATCCCTAAAAAAAATGTTTGTGATCGGTTCGTGTACGCCAAACGTTCACAAACAAATTATGAATGGAAAGTAGAAGCGTATGTTTCAGTCTAGAAGTATGCACTTGCGTACGTATGAGGTCATGTGCTGTGTAAAATATGTAATAGCGAAAATCAACAATAACTACAAATCAGTAGTAGCAAGATAACAGGTATTATCCTGCAATTACAGTATACAGCCGTATACACTATCAGTAGATGTCTGAACACACTGCCTGTCTCACAATAGCTTCTAAATATATGGTTTTTATACTTTTAGCCCTAACAAGGGCTTTTGGGGGTCCCTTCCTACTTCACCTAAAAGTTTTCTCTACCTGGTATACAGTCGGTCCCTCTCTAGCTCCAACCAACTAGTGACACAAATCTGAAATCCCCTATTCTTATATTGAGGAGGTGACATAGTTTAGACAGCCAATCACAGTTAGAGGTTTTTTTTAAAGTCCTGCCTATTCCTAGTGCATGTCCCTCCCCCCTGCATGTTTATTGGTTGAAAAAAAAAGCGCCAGGGGGGGTGGAAAGGCAAATCGAATTTTTACTGCATTATTGTTCGAATATTCAATTGCAATCGAATAGCGTGAATGCGTACTATTCGATCGAATACTATACTATTGTGTGTGTGTTTGGAGGTTGCAAATGCAGTGATGGGAGAAAGTGTCCTGGAAATCTGGGAATGCCCAGAAGTTGCAGTGCCATACTAGATGTTTAAGACCCCTGATTTTTCATCTTTTCTACAATTCAGCATCATTACACTAAAATAAAATATGAATCTCTTGAATTTAATATTTGTTGTACTTGCAGCGCCAAGACCAGACCTTCGTGGACTCCTCTGTCAAATCTTGTGAAAATGTAAAAACAAAACATCAACAACTCAAAACTACAAGACCACTCCAATGCAAGACCACTCCAACAAGCTCAAGAATGGTTTAGGAAGACCGAACAGTGCTGCATATTTGTTTCAATAAGGTATGGATAGTGTTGTAGTTTGCAGTTTTTTAAACGTTCATCTTTAAGTATATCAATTATTCATAATCATTGAAAAGCCATAAAAGTTTAAAGCAATAACGGTGTAATCGAAAAGGCTCACGCAGGAGCTCTTCCCGAGCTTTACATGAGATAATTACACATCCCCAAGATCACAGAAATAAATGTCATAACACAGATAAAGACATAACAACATGACAAGACCAGACTAGACACAGACTTTTTTTTATATTTTTACCAGATACCATTTATAGCTAAGCCATGAAGGCCATGAAGTGTCAGACTGGGTTAAAAATAAAATTTTAATGGGTTATCCAGCGCTACAAAAACATGGCCACTTTCCCCCTACTGTTGTCTCCAGTTTGGGTGGGGTTTTGAAACTCAGTTTCATTGAAGTAAATGGAGCTTGATTGCAAACTGCACCTGAACTGGAGACAACAGTAGGGGGAAAAGTGGCCATGTTTTTGTAGCGCTGGATAACCCCTTTAAGTTATGGTTACTCCTCTCATGGACTCCACTGCAGAATTGCCCAGTTCCTCCTGATCTCCTCTTCTTGATGTGGTATTGATGCAGCAGGAAAAGCTAAGGTGGGTTACTGTTGTGGCCAATGGCTGGCAGAGAGGGAACTTTCTGTGTGTAAAACCGGAAAACCGGATGCCAGGAAGTGAAAATCATTGGGAATTCAGTAAACAGCAAACCAGAAGTAACATGGGAGAGGTTATATATATCATCTGTCTTTTTTCAGAACATATAAAAATGATTTTATTCTTCTGTGCAAAGTGCTATAATCTGGAATGCCTCCTTTCTCCTCCCATTACGGGATTACAGGGAGCAGAGGGTGAGTGCCCCAGTTTAGGTTAGGGTGAGGCACACCCCATTGACACCTAAGTAGTGCTGTCCTCCTCCACAATCTGTAAAAATCATAGTCTGTCAAGGGGGCAGTCACCAGTATAATTAATGGGATGTAAACTTGAGCACTGGTCCTGTTGAGTACTGAAAGAAAGTGGACAACCAGTTGACAGTCTAGACCAGTGATGGCTAACCTTGACACTTCAGCTGTTGCAAAACTACAACTCCCATCATGCCTGGGCAGCCAAAACCATATCTTTGGTTGTTCAGGCATGATGGGAATTGTAGTTTTGCAACAGCTGGAGTGTCAAGGTTAGCCATCACTGGTCTAGACCATTGTAACAGGCAACTAACATGGACCTGCTGTGCTACAAAACCTGGAACAGCTGGTTATCAGCCAAGTAGGGCCTATAATCATTTGGTGTAACAGGATCCTAAGGGTATGTGCACATTAACCCTTTGAGGACCAGGCCCAAAATGACCCAGTGGACCGCGCAAATTTTGATCTTAGTGTTTTCGTTTTTCCCTCCTCCCCTTCTAAGAGCTCTAGCACTCTCAGTTTTCTATCTACAAGCCATGTAAGTGCTTGTTTGTTACAGGAATAGTTGTACTTTGTAATGGCGTCTTTCATTTTACCATAACATGTATGACGGAATCCCAAATATATTATTTATGAAGATATAAATAGGTGAAATCGGTAATCGGTAATCTGCGCACTTTTTCCCCTCTTTTCGTGTACGCCGTTCGCCGTTCGCAATGACACTTGTTATATTTTAATAGATCGGACAATTATGCACGCTACGGTATATTATATGTTTATCTATTTATTTATTTTTATGTTTTATTTATATTATGGGAAAGGGGGGTGATTTCAACTTTTATTGGGGGAGGGGCTTTGGGGTAGTGTGTTAGTGTTTTGAATTTTTTTTTTTTTTACACATTTGAAGTCCCTTTGGGGGACTTGTACATACAGTACTTGGATTTCTACACTGACCATTGCTATGCCATAGGCATAGCATTGATCAGTGTTATCGGCGATCTGCTCATTGAGCCTGCCTGTGCAGGCTTAGTGCAGCAGATCGCCGATCGGACCGCACGGAGGCAGGTGAGAGACCTCCGGCGGTCCGTTTCAACGGTCGGGACCCCTGCAGTCACACTGCGGGGGTCCCGATCGGTAAGTGACAGGGGACTCCCCCTGTCACTTGCACTTAAACGCCGCGGTCGCGCCGCGATCGCAGCGTTTAAGGGGTTAATGACACGCGGCAGCGCGATCGCTGCAGTGTGTCATTACCGGTGAGGTCCCGGCTGCTCACTGCAGCCGGCCCCCACCTCCTATGAAGCCGGACAAACACCCAGGACGTAGGGTTACGTCATGGGTCGTCTGGGCACAGACTTCCATGACGTAACCCTACGTCCAGGGTCGTCTAGGGGTTAAGGAATCTCGGTGGATCACCAGCCACAGGTTCCGCAGCTCACCCCCGCTCATGGACACTGGCAGCCATGCGCATCTCCGCTGGTCCCATAGGCTTCATTCTACGGTTTGGCAGATTCTGCCATCCACCCAAAGAATGAACCTGCTCACGGGGGAATCTGGCAAAGCCAGCGGCCGTGAGTGGGGACGGGCTGCGGAATCTGCGGCGGGTGATCCACTGGGATTCCCTAGTGTGCACATACCGTAAGGCAGAGGCAAGAACAGATAATAAGATCAAGACAGGTGGTGTAGGTCAGTTTCAGAGTCAACAATCCAAGTCGATCACAGGAGAGAGAGTACAGTACAGGAGGGATTGAGCAGAGTTGAAATCCAGAACACAGACAAGGGTCAATATACAGAGATCAGGATCGGGAAAAGAGGGGTTAAAAAAATAAAAAGCCCAAAAACCTTTACTTATGATATCCCTTCAGCACAATGTAAATGCCTTGAGAGCTTGTGCCTATGGCAGGTTACTAGGTCTGTTGTACCCCTTTATGTTTCCATTACACACATACATGAGACTTTGCAATAGGCCACAATAGTCTCCGCTTATTTGCATTTACCATAATTACAAAGTATTCGAAAACCTGAGTGATCTTGGTGCTGCTGAAATTGACATCCCTGTTATTTGCTGTTCCTCCAAAATTACTATAATCTACCAAGTTTTATTATGTTAGTTTATTTTTAAAAATGACTAAGGCCTGTAAGAAAGCGTTCAGAAGAATAATTAGGAACTCTATTGGGGCGTTTAGCGACGCTTTGTATTTTAAGGGCTGTTTGTAAGAGCTGTATATTCTTAGCTATGTTATTAATTGTGGTGGTTGACTAAATGGAGGCCTTTAACGTCACAGAGTTTACGATAGCATAGGCTTGAAAAAAATAGAGTGACAGATGGTGCTTGGTGACTGCTGGAAATTCCCAAACTGCCAGTTTTTACTTGATTAAATTTAAATTATGAAATTAATATTTCTATTGGTGGGGTTAGGTATCACTCCCTCATATAGAAACATATACCTCCTATAAATCCAATGAGCTTTATCTGCAGTACAATTGTTACTATACAGTAAGAACAAATCACAGTCGTATGACCATATAGAATAATTTTAAAAGGAAACACTAATGATAGTAATTAAATTTGCAGTTTTATTATCTATGGCCATGCCACTGTGGTTCGAAGATAGTGTATACAGTAATAATTCTTCTATCGTTGAAATGCTTGACCTGCAAATAAATATTTGTTGTATAACTTGCCAATTATAATATAAACTGTATATAAATCTATTTAAAATAGAATGAATCCACTGTATATTTATCTAAACCAATGGAGTGAAAAGCTGAGAGTGGATCTGGTACAATTTTTTGGGTATAAGTAACAGAGATTTGTAGCATCTCAGCTGAAGCAAAAATATGAGCAGCTTATGAGTTTCAGCTTAGATGTGTTCTGTAACCTATTTAGAGTGAATGTACCACTAGGTAGATCGCTTTGTGTTTTTTACATGAATAGATCAGCGCTGGTACGGGGATGCCTGTGCTGCGGTCCTTTTTTGAACCGACACCCAATTCCCGCTTATGGTGCCAGTCTATTACCAAGCACCAGCCCGGCAAGAAGCACTGGGGCAGGCCCTCCAGCCTCCAGTGTGACGATCTCCCCTCCCCATTGATTCTAATGGAGATGTGTCATAGAGGGGGTTCATCATACTGGGAGCCAGCGAACCTGCCCCCAGTGCTCCATACTGTGCCAGTCCTTGTAAATAGACAAGAGCCATAAGCAGGAGCCGGCAGGCGGCTAAAAAAAAACACTGCGTCACCGGCATCCCCGTGCAAGCGCCGATCTGTTCATGTAAAGAACACAAAGCGTTGTATCTAGTGTTACATGCACTTTAAGCTGTTCAAACTTCTATACATATTGGTACAAGGCATGAAATAAAAGTTGGAAGACTTTTCAGGCTACAAACCTTTTTTTTGCGGACTGTACAGTATATTGATGCTGGGTTCACACATGGCAGTTTTTGTGCCAAAATAAGAAGTGGATTTGAATAGGATGGAAAATATAAGGGGAGGACTTAAACTTCTCTTTCCTGTTGGATCCACTACTGTTTTTCCAAAAAAACTTCAATTTGTGAAACCAGCGTTAATCCATAATTTTTTGTTTGTGATAATGCATTTCGGAGATAGGCAAGTTAGAGTTCTGGCACTTGACGTCTAGACAATGGACTGTTTGGGATGTTGTGCCCATAGTGGGGCACCATGCAGTTTAAAAAAAAAAAAGACCTATATTGTTCGCTCTGAACAGTGTGTTAATAGTTTTATTGCTATTTTTACCTATCTACTGCTACATGAAACTACTCTTTACACCTCGCTTTGTATTGTCAGCATTCTAAACATCATTGAGCTAGAATAATTACTGCTGATGACATTGGTTACACGGCCTCAGAGCCCTTCAAGGTGTTTAAATCTTTTTCGTACTGACTAGACAGACTTGGGGCCACATTGACCTCCTTTTATACTGTACTTTTAATTCATGATGTGAAAATCTTCATCTCACATAATTAGCGACTTAACAAGTCCTACATTTCTAGAAGTTTTCTGAATACAGCACTTGCGTGTCAGGAACATAAACCTTTCGAAAAGTCAAAGCCGAAGATTCGTTCACGCTTCAGAAGAATGACTTAAGGCGATATATGCAACATATGAATGTTGGATTTATTCATAGTAGCGTAATCAAACTATAATTCATTCATATAATATTAAATACTACAGTCGTGAGTTTCCATTTTTGCTTTCAATAAAACAAAGGAGCAAATGTAAAGGCAGAATTCACAGAAATGAAGCAATAGTATTTTTAAAGGTATATTAGCAGGATTTTTCATAACAGATTCTGCCATGGGTTCTATAGCATACATGTTACAAATCTTTGGTAAAAACAAATCTGACAGTATGCCTTGGATTTCTGCTATGGATTGTCAATAGTACTGCAAAAGGGGTGTGAACAACCCATGGGTGGGTGGGGTTTCAGCTGTCCTGGAATGGGGCTTAAAGTGATATTGTCACCCCCTTTCCATATAAGGAGTTCTCAGCACCCTTTAAATTTCATATCTTACTGTATAAAAGATTTCTTGGTGGTCTCTATCCTCAAAAAGGCATGTTATTGCTGCTTGACAGCGCAGTAGGAGACAGTGCCACCATTCTTTGTGATGTCATTGGTGTCTACGCCCCACACCCTCGGCAGCCAGGGGATTGGGCCGAACAAGAGGCCTAGACCCTGCCAGACCCTGCCCCCTCTAGGTCGCCCCATTCCAATGAGTGTCGAGGGGGGACTAGAGAGTGATGATGCCACTGAGGGGGTGGGGCCTACAGCGCTGATGTGGGCAGAGATATTGGGCCCCATAGCCATTAGGCCCTGCCCCTAAAGCACTGTCCATCAACAATAACATGCCTTTTTGAGGGGAGAAATGATTTATACGGTAAGATATGAAATTTCTATTATATAACCTTAAGAATGGAACTATATGAAGTTTTTACACACCTGGCTAAAACTTTTATACACTACCTTATAAAAATATCATCATCCCCTATCAGTAGCGGGGCTACAATCTAAACATTAATCAGTTGGCTTCTCAGTAAATAGACTATACTGTCTGTCAGTACATTTTTGGGTTCTAGAAAAAGACCAGAAAACCCAGAGGAAACTCACCTAAATACAGGGAGAATATACAATCCTTATGCTTACAGTGGGCCAAGCCTTATTTTCATATGCATCCTCCTCCTGTAGAGGCCATTTATTTTTAATGTCTGTGAGATGGCAGGTCTCCAGTATAGGAAGGCCCAGTGACATTAACATGCGTGCCTGAGAAGTCCAGCGGGCCATTAATTCTCCAGGCGACATCAACTGAACAGCTATCAATTTTCCTGATTTTTAACTGAGCTCAGAGTCTGACATGTGATACTGTGTCACCTCCAATCCCGGTAGACAGCTGACCAGGTAGAATAGGGGGTCAGGGAACTCCTCTTCTGGAGAATGGTGTGGATCCTACCTCTGGTTATCGATGGGTGGAGCATAAGTTTAAACATGGGCAACTAACACAAAGGCTCAAATTTATCAAAACTAATACCAAAGCTAAACCTTTTTCCCATATAACTATATAACTATGGTGGCAAATTACTAAAGAGGCTCAACAAAGAGTATACTGGTGACCAAGTGCAATATGATTATTGGCAATACATGGCACCTGTCTTGGTGACGTGGTGGCCTTGTGTACTGGACTTCACTTATAGAGTGACGTGACATAGGACTGTCCATTTAAGGGATTACTGGTTCGCCGTTATAAGACCATGACAAAACAATAGATTTTTAATCTTCAATCTACCGTATGTCTGTTCTATGTCTTTTTATTCTTTCTGGGCTTTGTGCCTTTTACGCAGACAGTCTAACCAAATGAAGCAGAGTTGTTTAGGTCATTGTGACCATGAAAGAGCATTGACACATTCCATAACTGCTTCTCTCGCGGAGCCTTAATGTGAAAGATGGAAAAGCGAATTAGCCTAAAAAGAATTTCAATGCAAATTTGATGGAAAAGACCCTTTTTTATTGCCACTATAAGTTGCATTTGCAAATACATATAATTAATGATCCATCAGGCTTCCCATATTTCAAAAGTACTTTATGCAGTAAAATTGTATATGACATCACTCCAAAAGAGTAAACACATTTTTCACGGTGCTTATCTGCAATGTTAATACATGGGAATTTTGTACCTAACAGCTTACATTAAAATGACAAAATATTGTGGCAAAAGGGAAAAACTGGGTTTGTTGGGTATGATCGATGGCACAGATTTCAAAACAGGCATTTGCATGTGCATATATTTCCCATCCATCTCTCCACTGCAAGATACGGCTGAGGTTCATGAATAACGTCTTCCCATAACTCACAAAAAATCAGATTTTACAATTACGCTGGAAAAATACTATGATGTTTCTTCAGCTACTTGCATAAATTCCCAGGCTTGCTACTAACTTTATGAGCAAATGAATCATTAGAATATTTAAAGAGCCAGTAGACTCACACTCTATCATAGCGTTACCATATTGAGTGTTATATCCCGGCAAAACCATTTTGCTAGAAGTCGAGTAAGCTACGAGGAGGAGGAAATTTTGACCTGTGCTACAATAGATGTCAACAAGGCATGTACAGGACTAAGGGTACTATTACACTGAACCATAATCGGCCGAATGAGGCCGATTCGGCCGATTATCACTCCGTGTCATAAAAACAATGATCAGCTGATGACAACGATCATCGGCTGATCGTTGATATAGGTTTGAACCTACAATTGTAGGGCGCCGACCGCGCATCGCTATGTGTAATAGCAATGCACGGCCGGCGACTGACGATATACATTACCTGTCCAGGCTGCAGGGCTCCTCTTGCGGTCTTCTCCCCAGGTCCTGCGCGCTCCAGCTTCAGAGCGGCCTGTCTGAGCTGACAGGCCGTTCAGCCAATCACAGGCCGGGACTGCCACTGGACCCGGTGAAACTGGAGTGCGCGGGACCCAGGGAGAAGACCACAAGAGGAGCCCTGCAGCCTGGACAGGTAATGTATAAAGTTAAGCAAGGGCTGCAAGGACATTGGAAACAATGTCCCTGCAGCTCTTGTTAAACGATAATCGGGCCGTGTAATAGGCCCAGTAAACAAGCGCCGATCTAGCAGATCGGCGCTTGTTTACAGTTATCGGCCCTTCATCAACCCGTGTAATAACACCCTAAGGGTCTGTGCACACTACTGAATAAATGAGGATCACCTGCCATGGATTCCGCTGCTCGCCCCCGCACACATTTCCGCCCATGCCATAGACTCCATTCCATGGTGAAGCGGATTCTGCCGCCTGTCCAAAGAATGAACAAGTTCATTCTTTGCACGGACAGCAGAATCAGCCCGACCATAGAATGGAGTCTCGGGCAGAAATAAGATGAGGGAAAGCCCAGGGTGCTTGAGTCAGATCATTCGGCATTTGATTATCAATAGCTGAGGAGGTTGGATACAGCAATAGGGAGTCTGTGAAAACAAAGATATGCTGATTTCTAGTAGTGAACTTATAGTAGTGGACTTTACCACTGGGCATCAAGCCAGGAACTCCCATATGAATAATTTGTAGAGTGAATGATGAGACAAGCAAAAATAAAAGAAGGAACATCATGTTGACATTTGGACATATACAGTATATCTGGTACAAAAAATCTCTTTAGTTGCCAATTACGGGTTCATCAATGACCATCAATAATACCAGGAAGCCGATTGTTATGTATTGGACATTTCTCCAGGAATATATGCCCATTACACCTTATACTGTCTTCTTATAGTTTATAATCCAACATTATGTTTGAAGTTATAGTATAGTATAGATGGTTGCAGTTTTGACCACCCAGTCAAGTCATCTTACCTCTTATTGTCATTAATCAGTCTATAAACTGTAAAGGTCTGACTACACTGGTACTTCACAATGCCTATAAAGAACGGGTTGTGTTCCCTTACTTCCAATTTAGCATAATTTGTGGCACAGTCAGACATGACAACACAGAACCATTAAAGGGGTACTCCAAGATACAAATAGTAGGCAAGATAGGTGCAATATGGCACGTATAGATGGGAAGCAAGGTATTTTATCTTGGAATACCCCTTTAAACCATACAGATTAAAAAATAATCATAATTCAACAATTAATACAGCATAACTGCTTACTGTATCAGTGCAGGGGCTCCTGTCAAAATTACAGGTGCCCCTCCTTTTGTAGAGTTTTATCCTCAAGAGCAGAAAGTGTGCCAGCCTGTGGCAAATATTCTGCGTTAATTGAAATCTTGTAATCCTACCGCAGTGACCCAGGTTATACCAAAGATTAGGCAGAGCCTCTCCACTTAATGTCCTTGAAACAGAGACAGTAAGCAATGATATATACTTATAACTGCTTACTATAAAGATGCAGGGGCACCTGTTAAAAGACAGGTGTTCTGCTTCTCTTTGGGGTAGTGCAACACTGTTTTCTGCTTTACAATGTGTCATCTCCCAGATTCTTCATCTGCGTTGCAGCTTCTTTGCTTATCACCTCCCATGTTAACTCAAATTGGAAAAGTAACCAAGTTGGGGCTCGCAGTGATGGTCTTAATTCTGGGACTGCAACCAACCTGAGGCTCTATAATAACCTTACCTGCAATGTGCCATTTATAATACTTCTGTCTTATGTGAAAAGGGGTATTTGTTATAAAACCTCTGCTATGCTCCTGGACACAAGAGTTTTGGTTGGAACCTCTTTCTTCATTTGACCTCATTCTTCTTTATGGGTCAGTATACTTTATGTTTGGTTGCCACTAAGATGAAGGAAAAACTCAGATTCTTACAACTTCATTGCTGTGCCTCTATCCCTTTTCCTGATGTTTCTTAGGGAGATAAAATACTTAATGCAGAATATAAATGTGATGTTTGGCAATGCAAGTCTGGGTTTTAAAATGCTAATAATGTGCAGTAAGAGCTTTCAGGCTGTCATGCTAACTTATGTTACTGGTTTGTAAGATGACACAGATTAGCTTTTAACTTCCTATGCCCGAGGCACATAGCATGGCTTTGCTGAGCTGGTAGGGAAAGCAAGTAACAGATGGACCAAAATTCAGGTATCCAGTGTCTTGGAGTTGTCTGTGGACTGATGTGTAATGATTGAATGACTTACACATCTAACTTTGTAAGATAAAGTATTAGACACTGTCTTAGCAAAAAACTTCTGATGTTCAGTGCACCGGGAATTGCAATATTTAATATTTATGCAGAATGTTTCTTCCATGGAACTTATCTTTAGAAAGTGTATGAAGTTTAAACAGGGCTACTAGAGTACCAGAGGATTTGCTAGTGGGCTATGGCTCTTAATAATTGGCCAATAATACAACCAACCTCAAGTCTAGCAGAGGACCTGACACTAGCATTTATGTCAATGAAGAGTGCACCATACAGTAGATCAAATGAATGGGACTAAGCTGTAGTAACTTAACAACTACTGTATATGTACACTGTGCCTGGTAAAACTTTGAGTGGTCAACATGGGCTCTTCATTATGCTGGATTGGTGGAGACACCATGGTTCGCATATTGATGGACTCTACCTGACATAGACCATAAAACTGAATTCTTGTACATATGCTTCAAAGAGGTTATCCAAGGTAAAGAAAAAAAAAATGCTGCTACTACTACACTACTAAACCAACATGGACATGAGCAAAATAAATCCTTAAGTCCCACTTGGATGCCCCCACTCCACACTGATGAGGGGCAATACCCTGAAACATGTGTCTGTGGATGGATGCCTGGCTTTGGTAAACCCTTGTCATGTCGCAATACTCGAGTTAGATTTTGATGTAAAAGGGGCCACCCTGGTATTTCCCTATCTGTGTCCCAATACTCGCAACCGAGTGGGACTTGAGGGGCTACGTATCAGGGTTGTTTGGTGATCTCCCCACTCGGATGCACCCCTTGGCAACAGGTTTTCCTTCCCTGGAGGGATATCTGACTATTCCCATGTTTTAAGACTGGCAACCAAGGCTCCATGGACCTCTTTCTTACATATTCTGGTTTATCTCTTGCATGTTCCTACTTGGCATCCAGTGATATATGGGATGCCGATCCTGGTGTCTATTTTAGTACAGTTTTCCAATACAGATCCCGCTTTTTACAGTTCACACTTGGAAAGATGAAAAGAATCTGACTTGGACCAGTGTTTGCAGTCTCAGCCTCTAGGTTAAAGGGAATCTGCTAGCTCCTGGGCCCTACCTAAGGTGCTGACATTGTGCTGTAGCTGGCAGCCCCCAGTGAGCATGGTGCCTTTTTGGTAATTTTCCATGCAGCGGATTATGTACAATCGTATGTCTCCTACTGTAGTAAAGAGTCAAAGAGCAGTTGTTCGTGCCACACTCTGGCATGCACCTTCCTCCCTCTTCATGAATAATCAATGCTGCCTGGCCTCCTGCTCGCTCAGCTGTCAGATTGCAGATCAGTAGGCAGTTTATGTCCGAAAGAAACACTCAGGTATAATTGAATCTCTTCTCCCTAATGTGTCTAGAGACCAGCCAGCAGTTCAATCTCTGGTTTGAGTCCCCTGGTGGAAATTGAATAGATGTCTTTTTTTCTCAATATTGTATCATTTTTAAGGCTATGTTCACACACAGTATTTTTTCTCAGTATTGTGGTCAGTATTTTGCAACCAAATCCAGTAGTGGATTGAGAACACAGAAAGGCTATGTTCTCACACTGTTGAAATTGAATGGATGGCCGTCATTTAAAGGCAAATATTGGACGTTGTTTTAAAATAACAGTAATTATTTGCTTTTAAATTATGGACATCTACTCAATTTCAACAGTGTGTGAACATAGCCTTTCTGTGTTTTCAATCCACTTCTGGTTTTGATTGCAAAATACTGGCCAAAATACTGAGCAAAAATACTGTGTGTGAACATAGCCCTAAAAATTATACAATAATGAGAAAAAAAGACCTCTATTTAATTTCCATCAGTGGATTTGAACCAGAGAATGAACTTTTGGCAGGTCTCTAGACAGGTGAGCAACCCCTAGACCACAGCTCCAACACATTAGGGAGAAGAAATTCAATTATACCTGAGTGTTTCTTTTAGACATAATCTGCCTACAGTGGACTGATTTGCAATCTGACAGCTGAGGGAGCAGGAGGCCGGGCAGCATTGATTGTTTATGAAGAGGGAGGAGCATGCATGCCAGAGTGTGGCACGAACAACTGCTCTTTGACTCTTTAGTATAGTAGGAGACATAAGATTGTACATAATCTGCTGCACGGAAAATTAACAAAAAGGCACCATGCTCACTGGGGGCTGCCAGCTACAGCACAATGTCAGCACCTCAGGTAGGGCCTAGGAGCTGACGGATTCCCTTTAAGCACATGTTGCTGTCAGCACGTCTAGCTGAACGGTTTTTATCCTATGGCCTTTTATACCTCAGAGGGGAAGCTTTGTCCTGCAGCTTCCAGAAGTGAATGGGGTTAACTGATACACACCTGTGATGTAGCTACTTCTGGTGAACTTCCTAGTTCTAACTGAGAAGATACAAGTTAATCTACCACCTCTTATGGTCCCTTTAAAGGGGGCGATTATCGTTTAAATTTTCGCGATAGCGATCACATTTGAGCGATAATCGGCTCATGTAAACACTGCATACGATCCAGCGACGAGCGATAAATCGTTCATCGTGATCTTTCAACATGTTCTAAAATCGACCTCGTTCGCAGAAAATTAGCAGATCGCTTTGTCTAAACAGTCTTTCAACGATTCACCCCATGTGTGAAATGGGCTTACGTTATCTAAAAACGATCGCAATAACAAATTTTCCAAACGATTTATCGTTCCATCTAAACACTGATTGTTATAAAAAACACAACGTTACTTCGAAATGGGTATCGCTCTATGCAAAGGGACCATTAGAAGGACTGATTATCCTGTGAGAGATGATACATTTCCCAAGCCTATTTTTTCATATAGGCTTAATATTCCGCACACACATTTTACTAAAGCCATTGAAGAATTTATTTTGCCAAGTTTAAATAACTGTCGTATTGTTTTCCCAAACTTGAGGCTGGGGGCAGGGGAAGTAGGGGGGCAGGGGGAGAGGCTGGGGGGCAGGGGAGATGCTAGGGGGCAGGGGAAGTAGGGTATCAAGGGGAGCAGCAGGGGGTCAGGGGTGAAGCAGAGGAGAAGCTGGGGGGCAGGGGGAGCACCAGGGGAGAAGCTGGGGGTGCAGGGGGAGATGCTGGGGGGCAGGGGAAGTAGGGTGGCAGGGGGATAAGCTGGGGGTGCAGGGGGAGCAGCAGGGGACGTAGGGGTAGACGCTAAGGGGCAGGGGAAGTAGGGTGGCAGGGGGAGAAGCTGGGGGGCAGGGGGAGCATCAGGGGAGAAGCTGGGGGTGCAGGGGGAGATGCTGGGGGGTAGGGGAAGTAGGGTGGCAGGGGAGAAGCTGGGGGTGCAGGGGGAGATGCTGGGGGCAGGGGGAGATGCTGGGGGGCAGGGGAAGTAGGGTGGCAGGGGGAGAAGCTGGGGGTGCAGGGGGAGCAGCAGGGGGAGACGCTGCGGGGCAGGGGAAGTAGGGAGGCAGGGGGAGAAGCTGGGGGCAGAGGAGAAGTTGGGGGAGAAGCTGGGGGGCAGGGGGAGCATCAGGGGAGAAGCTGGGGGTGCAGGGGGAGATGATGGGGGTAGGGGAAGTAGGGTGGCAGGGGGAGAAGTTGGGGGGCAGGGGAGAAGCTGGGGGTGCAGGGGGAGAGGCTGGGGGGCGGGGGGAGCAGCAGGGGAGAAGCTGGGGGTGCAGGGGGAGACGCTGGAGGGCAGGGGAGAAGCTGGGGGGCATGGGGAGAGGCTGGGGGGCAGGGGGAGCAGCAGGGGAGAAGCTGGGGGAGCAGGGGGAGACGCTGGAGGGCAGGGGAAGTAGGGTGGCAGGTGGAGAAGCTGGGGGTCAGGGGGAGCAGGGAAGAAGCTGGGGGTGCAGGGGGAGAAACTGGGGGGCAGGGGGAGCAGGAGGGGAGAAGCTTGGGGGCATAGGAGAAACAGGGGGAGAGTTTGGGGGGTGGTGGGGGAGACGGAGCGGACGAGGGCAGCCGGAGGGCAGGGGGGGCAGAGGCAGGCTGGGCAGGCCGCTGATGGGTCCGCTGGGGCGCAGCTTCGGGGCCAGCGTGAGCTTCCAGCAGCGGATCACTATTAGAGGCCACAGCTGCTGTTTTTTGAGCGCTGGCAAGCCGTGGGGGGTGGGGGAAGAAACTTTCGGGGCTAGGCATGAATATTCGGGGCTTGTGCCCCGAATATTCATGCTTAGCGACGCCACTAGCGGGCGGTATGGGCCCCCCCGGAGCCTGGGGCCCCGGGCGGCCGCCCAAACAGCCCATATTATAATCCGCCACTGACTGTTATCATCAGTTTATCTCAATAAACTGCTCGCCTACTGCTGCTGTGATATTTGTGTATTTTGTGTATTTTGGGTTTTTTTTGCCTTAGTTCCAGCACTTTTAATTAGTAATAATCTATATAGAGGTCAGTCCCTAGATCGCTTTAGCCTGCTGGCTGGGAGCAAAAGATGAGCTAATCTATCTGTTCACATTGGTATGTGCTGCATGGCGGCCATTGTTGCTGTGATACAGTGTCTGTGGGGTGGTGTTGCCCACTTTAATAAAAGTGTATACTAACTCCTGATTAGAGATGAGCAAAGCGAATCTCACGAACTGAGACGCCTGAGATAAGAGTGACAGCCTGCTCAGCCAATCACTGACTGCGGGGGACACCGGTGACCAAAGATGAAGGACACTGGGGGAGCGAGGACAGATGAGTATAGATAAAACACCTGCAATCGTTTAACTGTTTACCATGGTTTGTTTAAAGTTCAAACAAACCCGAATTTTGCCTTAAACTTTTAAAAAGTTTCCTCGTCTCTACTCCTGATGTTAGTTTTGATTGTGCTAAGAACCAGTGGATCGGTGTATTGCATGTTGATGTGCGGCCATGTGTCTATTTCTCTATCTATAGAAATATACTTGTTTTAGTCCTACTGTGGTCTGTGACTCTTTAGCTGTGATAAAACTACTATCTAAACCAGGGATATCAAACTCAGGCCCTCCAGCTGTTGCACAACTACAAACTTTGGCTGTCCAGGCATGATGGGAATTGTAGTTTTGTAACACCTGGAGGGCCGCAAGTTTGACATCCCTGATCTAAACAATATCTGACAGTTTACAGCAGGTCTGCACTCTCTATACTACACAGGTTGTTCTGCCCTGAACAGTCTTTCCCAACCCTCAATTCCCGAAGAACAAGACCTTCCCGAACCAAAGCTAAATCCCTACGTCGTATCCTACGGTAATTTCTAGTTTAGTAGAATCACAGGGGAATCTGATTCTTTTGTCCAAAATGCAGATGCTAACATTTGGCTGTAACACAGCCATCTGACACTGACCTTATTGTAACCTATTTTCAAGGCCCCTTGATAAAAAGAATCATCAGAGCAGATGATTTGGAGGAGCAGACGTGTCTTAGAAATTATATTAGACCATGAGTATGTGCACAAAAAAAAGAATATTTTGCTCTAAAATAATTGGACTAGTGTATACAACTGTATGGGCTTCCACATTTTAATCTGTTGTAAGCAGGCAACCAAGCATTACAGATTGTTACAGAGCTCCCCCATAGCTTTGAATAGCAAAGTTACCTTGTGGATTGTTTCCCCACTCAAGTACCACTACACAACACATAGGTTTGTTATCTATTGTAAAAAAACAAAACAAAACAACAACGCAACCTCTAATATGAGCACACGCATTACAAGTTTTTCATGCAGATTGCAATGCCCAGCCAATAATACGTCACCTATTTGCCATGGATTTCACATAAGAGTACCCAAGGATTAAGCTCCATGATGCCAATGGGGCTAATCTTTATGCAGATACATGGCAGTGCCAACTGTGTATTTTTAGCAGAAATCCACAGATTTCTGGCATGGCAAAATTGTCTGATTGAAGGGGGATTCCAGAGTTCAGGCAAAACAATGGACAGAAAGCTGTGGAGATATTACACACAAAACAATGGTAATACTAATGCTGTGTCTGAAATAAGTGTAATTATTTTTGGTCACACAGTTGCTCCCTATGTTCTCCTTTTTTTGTGCATCATGAGTGGATGGGGCTTCAACAGCAACTCATATGGGTGATATTACTGACATCTATTCCAGGCTGTTCTCTACCTGTACCTGTTCCGCCACCTGGCTGCTAAAGAGTAAATATCCACCCTCTTGTATACTTCTTATTGTGCACTCCTCATATTTCTTACTAATCCTATCCTCTACTGTTTCATATACAAACAGCTCACCTTCCTATAGCCCTAACCGTTATCCACACATCAGACCGCGGAGATCAGGATTGTCCAGGAGAAACCATCAGTGTGGCCTCGGTGATGTATGAGTTTTGCATCAGTTTTTTCAGAGTTGCAAAAAAGAATAAGAGGGTAATAAAAGGCCATAGGGTGAAGTTCGCTAGGCAGTGAAAAACAGCACACCGATGGTGCAAACGCATTTCCCCTGTTAGAAACAGATCCATTGACTTTTATTGGCACTTCCATTCTGCAAAAATGGACCATGTAAGTGCAACTTTTTTGCGAAACGGATTATTGGTCAGACGAGGGTTCCATTTTCAAAAGGGATGTGTGGATGACCAAATAGAAATCAATGGGTTCTTTTTCTATTGATGAATCACATCCTGATATAGTGGATCCTAAAATACGGACAGAAAAAAACTGATGTGGATGAAGCCCTAATGCTGCAATTGAGCATGCCTGACAAGCTGAAGTACAGGTCGCAACAATTTATAAACTATTTTTTAGTCAATAAATGGTAAGAGATTATGTGGAAAACTATAGAAAAGATGTTAAACTATTTGAATACTATAATAATAATAATAATAATAATAATAATAATAATAATAATAATTTTTATTTATATAGCGCCAACAGATTCCGCAGCACTTTACAATTCTGGGGGTACATACATAGACAGAAATCAGACATTACAGAGAGATACATATAATTATCCATACAAGAGGAGTGAGGTCCCTGCTCGCATGCATGAGCTTACACACTATCGGGAGGGGGTTTGAGACAGTATGGCAGAGGGGCAAAGTGCATCATCGTTCTTATGGTCCGGCCATCTTTATAAATACGGCAGTGCAGGTAAGGGTGGTTGAACCTGTCACCAGCCAATGCCTGCATGCACAGGTCTAAGTGCTTAAATGCTTGGTGTGTGTGTGTGTGTGTGTGTGTGTGGGGGGGGGGGGGGGTCGGTGTTTGGGTTTTAGGGTAGCAGTCAAAATTAGGAAACCTGGTAAGCCTGCTTGAACAGATGAGTTTTGAGGGCACGTTTGAAGCTTTGTGTATTGGAGGTGAGCCTGACAGTCTTGGGTAATGCATTCCATAGAACTGGTGCAGCTCGGGTGAAGTCCTGTAGACGGAAGTGAGAGGTGCGGATTAAGGTGGATGTTAGTCTTAGGTCATTGGAGGAGCGTAAGGCACAGGTAGGACGGTAGACAGAGATGAGGGAGGAGATATAGGGAGGTGCAGCACTGTGGAGCGCCTTGTGGGTGAGCAGGAGGACTTTGTATTGTATCCTGTGTTTAATAGGGAGCCAGTGTAGTGACTGGCACAGGGGGGAGGCATCAGTATAGCGGCTGGACATGGAGATGAGCCTGGCCGCTGTATTAAGAATAGACTGGAGAGAGGAGAGTTTAGAGGAAGGAAGGCCGATTAGTAAGGAATTGCAGTAGTCTAGACGGGAATGAATCAGAGCGACAATGAGAGTTTTAGCAGATTCGACAGGAAGGAAGGGACCAATTTTAGAGATGTTTTTTAGATGCAGATTACAGGAACGTGAACGAGATTTAATATGAGGAGTGAAGGACAGATCCGAGTCAAATATAACCCCAAGGCAGCTTGTTGTGTAGGGGTTATGGTCGCACCACAGACAGAGATGGAGATGTCAGGTGGAGGGTGTTTAGCAGAGGGAGGGAAGACAAGAAGCTCAGTCTTAGCAAGGTTTAGTTTTAGGAATAGGGAGGACATAGCGTTAGAGACGGCAGACAGACAGTTACTGGTGTTCTGTAGAAGAGCGGGGGTGATATCACGGGAGGAGGTATACAGCTGGGTATCATCAGCATAGAGATGGTACTGAAAACCAAACTTGCTGATGATTTGTCCGATGGGTAAAGTGTAAAGTGAGAAAAGGAGAGGACCCAGGACTGATCCCTGAGGAACCCCGACTGTAAGGGGGAGGGAACATGAGGTGGAGCAAGAAAGTGATACGCTAAAGGAGCGGTCAGAGAGATAGGAGGAAAACCAGGAAAGAGCAGAGTCCTTGAGGCCGATAGAGCGGAGCGTGGAGAGGAGGAGCTGGTGGTCTACAGTGTCAAAAGCGGCAGATAGATCCAGGAGAATGAGCAGAGAATGGTCACCTTTAGATTTGGCGGAGAGGAGATCATTAGAGACTTTAGTAAGGGCAGTTTCTGTAGAGTGGTGAGGACGGAAACCAGACTGAAGGGGGTCAGGAAGAGAGTTGTCAGAGAGGTAACGGGTTAGGCGGGAATAGACCAGACGTTCCAAGAGTTTAGAGATAAAAGGGAGATTAGAGACAGGTCGATAGTTGGCAGCACAGGAGGGGTCTAGGGAGGGTTTTTTCAGTAATAGAGTGATGACGGAGTGTTTGAAAGTCGAGGGGAAGATGCCAGAGGAGAGGGAGAGGTTGAAGATTTTAGTAAGGTAGGTAGTGACAACAGGAGAGAGAGACTGGACAAGGTGTGAGGGAATAGGGTCACTAGGGCAGGTGGTGGGGCGAGAGGAGGAGAGGAGTCTGGAGACTTCCTCCTCTGTCACTGGCTCAAAGGCTTAGAGGGATGAGGAGGAACAGTAAGAGGGAATAGAATTAATATTACCTGGGGAATGGGGGATGATCTCCTGGCGGATTGTGTCTATTTTGTCCTTGAAGTAGTTGGCTAAGTCTTCAGCACAGAGGTTAGTTATGGGTGTCTGAGGTTTGGGTTTAAAGAGAGAGTTGAGGGTATCAAAGAGACGTTTTGGGTTATGGGATAGAGAAGAGATGAGAGTGGTAAAGTAGGATTGCTTAGCAGAATGAAGAGCCGAGTAGTAGCTTTATAATTATTATTATTATTATTATTATTATTATTATTATTATTATTATTATTATTATTATTATTATTTTTAATATTTAATTGCTATATATTGGTGATTTTTACTTGTACCCTATACTTTTGTATTGGAGTGAAGTTTTAAATACCAGAAAAAAACCCTTTAATGACATATATGAACATTTAACCTTTAATGCCTGTTCTGTGCTATTTTTTGCACAGGAAATTATTCCAGCCTATAAAATGAACTGTGAAAATCGAGTTACTACGACTTAAAATTTTATGTTAATTTGTTTCCGTCTGGAGAAAATATTGGATATTCTCTGGATATTATCTCAATTCGTCAGCTCCTACCGGATGGATTTTAGTGGAACTATAGACAAGCGTTATTTTTGTAAATGAGAATTGTAAAGCTGTCATTAGAAGTCTGCCGTTCCAGATCTTCCAGGATGAGAGTGTTTGCTGGGCCCTGGCCGCAGGCTGCTCCTCATTATGAGGACAGCGCCTCGTGTCTAGCAGATCACAGATAAAAGTACAGATTGCAGATGCAGGTCAGCAGATGTACGCCTCAGGTGCTGCGAGTTCAGTGAGAAGGGAAAAAGCACAACACAACATATGACAGAGCTGCAAACACTGTCCAATTTAGCCCCAGCCAAGTAGTATTAATATGCAGATGATATTTTAAAGGGATATAGTGGAACCTGCAGGACACCATGTGATACAGGCTTCTTTGATCTCTTTGACATATCCTGAAGGCAACATGCTGGGTTGTTATCCGTGCCTGCTGATCGCCTGTGTTATACATTAATTTGTTAGTCCTTAGCATTAAGCAGTCTGTGTTACAGACACAATCTCCGAGCAGTGTTACCCAGATATTTAGATACTGAATTATAGCGGAAGGAAATAGTCTCCGGTGTAGACTCTTATGGATTGTTGCCTTAGGAGACATAAATGAAAGGTTGACCTGCATCGGGATAATTACACTTTGATGACTGGTTGACTTGTATTGGTCTGTTCTGGGTTGACATTGACTGCAGGCAAACCTAGGAAGACCCCGGACTTGGAGGGGGGGGGGGAGTTTGAACTGTTGTGATCCTTTTACCTTAGATCACTCACATTTATCAGGAGCCAGCACTGTGATATGGTAATCTGCCATTAAGCTGATCCTTTTATGTAGATATCGTTGATATGGTGCTACCAAGCTTTGTCATCTTTGCACCAAAGACCTTCTTTTCTCTGCATTCTCACTGTCACTGTCTTAAAGTATTTAGCACTTTAGCACAAAGAGAGAATATACAGAATAGGACCACATATGGTTAAAAATAATAGAGTTTTATTTATAACATAAACCCATGCTCTTATTCTAGTAATTAGTCGTGGGGCTGAATACTCAAATCCCAACCAATCAAAACTTTTGATACATCTCTACGATGTCAACTTTTTAAAAAGTGACAGTGACCATTTTAATTATCCAATTTTTACACACAGTAGGACCAATAAACAGTTTATTATGAAATGAACCACAATTATCAGTGAGAGCTAATAGGTTATACGAAGGCAAAGGTGAGAATTTATCATCTGCAGCCTTTATGACACTGCCCGTATATAATAAAGTGCCAGTTTCGGCTTGTTTACATGTGACAAACTTGTCAAATTATCACCCAGAATACACCATTAATAAACCATGGGAAGTAATCCTGTGCCCTCATCACGCTCTCTGTACAGGCAAAAAGAACAGAAAACACTGTAAAAAACTGACATGTCATTCATTGAATAGCGGCCGCAGAAAACCCTGTCAGTGCACACTATGGAGCGAGCGGCTCCGGCCACACGCTCCATAGTGAGAAGTGGGGAGTTCTGATGCGGGCGCACATAGATGCGCCCACATTGCAACTCTGCTGCACTACAGATCATCCGGCTGGTACTGCAGTACCGGCCAGGATGATCTTTTCAGAGACCAGCTGTTCTGTGACCTGGCCGGGTCACGGAATGGCCGCTCTCATACGGAGGGGGTGCGTTCACACAGATTTGATGGTGTAGATTTGAACCTGTGTTCAGTTATTTAGATCAAATCTGCTGCGGATCCTGTACGTGTGAACGTACCCTTACCATGGTTTGGACTCTGAAGGGCATTCTGATGCTTATCTCTCTTTGGCCGCTCCATAGTGGCAGGTCGCATGCTATGTGTGTGAAGCTACCCTAAAACTGATTTGGTGGTACAAGATGAACTTACAGTATATAACATTTAGCAGATGGTTTTAATGTCCATAGCTTATCATTATATATATTTTTTATAAGATTCTAGCTTATCTGTGGTGCCAAAATAGAAGCCGGAATTAGAATTCCCAGCATATCTATATGGATGTGCCTGAGATGATGTCATGCTTTGGGGCACCTTGTAGCTACATAATATAGCGTTGATTTACCGTATGCTAAGTAATCTGAAGAAAGGTTTACACAAAAAAAAAACTTCTCGCCTCTTAAAAAGCAAAAATAACTGCAGATAAAACTATTTATAAACTGCATTCCACCAGACTGCCTTGTCTCGATCGGGAATCAGCCCCAGTAAATAAATATTTATTTGTCTGATAAATAATTCAGGACGCTGCATTTCTGATCTGCTTGTCTGACAGTCGATTTATTTGTACAGTACGGGGGAAGGGTTTATACAAGTTTTTAATTTAATCAGCATGAGAATGATAGAATGAGTTCAAGGTCCCTAAACTGTTTAGAGGGAACCGATATAATTTTATGCTAAACCTCATATCTGGATTGCTTCTTTTTGTCGTCTTATAGTCAAGGGATTTCAAAGACATTTTGCATTTCCAGCCATATATCTATTTTATCAGTTGTTGGTTTTAGATAAATCTCCTTCTGTGTCTGTTACATGGGCAGAAAATTGTGGAAGCTATGACACAGAGGAGCATCTTTCGGTATTGGAGGTTGTAAGATAGTGAAGAATCGTTTTGCAAAATTTTGACAAAATAAATACATGGCCAGTACATACAATTTTATCACATGTAGGATAGGATTGTCAGACTGATGTTAGGGCCCTGCGAGTCGTTGCATCTGTCTCAGCTTAAGGGTAGCTTCACACATACCGTATCGCAGCTGATTTTCTGCTGCGGATCTGCAGCAGATCTGCAGCAGATTTGACTAAATGAATGAGCACAGCATTAAATCCTCACTGTAAAATCTAGATCTGCAGCCGATTTTACAGTGCGGATTTAATGCTGTGTTCATTCATTTAGTAAAAATCTGCAGAAAATCTGCTGCGATGCGGTACGTGTGAAGCTACCCTGAGGCTATGTTCACACTACATATATTTCCGGCCGTAGTGCGAACCGCAAATATACGCCCGTAGTTATGAGGTTGATGCGTACGCTGGAAAGTATACGATATACGGCCGCACAATGCACACTACGTATGAGCTTACGGCCGGATCGTATACGGCACCGTGAAAAATGAACAAGACCATTGTTTGCGGCCAGAACTGTTTCAACTGACGGCCGTGGATTTCCATGCGGTCCCGTACGGAGTACTTATTTCAGCCAAATTGAACTTGATTTTTAGATCCAAAAGGTTCTGTGTGTTTTATTTGGCCGGGCGAAGATTTCCAAGTAAATGACCTGTTTCAGATCGCTTCGAAACAAGCTAGGGAAGCATAACTGTACTACGGACGTATGTTCGCGGTTCCACCGCATGTTCGCAATCCGGCCACATGTCTATTTTTCCCACAGCCGTAGTTTCAGCCGCACATGTCCGGCCACGTATGAACTACGGCCGGACATATACGTAGTGTGAACATAGCCTTAAAGTGATATTATTGCTGTAGGGAGATACAGCTCGCTTGCACTGCGTCTTGTACCCTGTTCACACTGCAGGACCGAATAAGCCGGTACACTTTAGGACATTCAAATGCAATCCCGTACAAAAGAAAATCCTGCACTCACCGATATATATAGACTTGAAGCTTTATTCCTTGGATGTCCTTCTAGAAGGGAGAGGATGTTAAAGGGTACAGGTGTGTCTCCTGAAGCAACGGCTGTGTCAGGCTAGATGCCTTTCTTCTGGCCAGGAGAAAATCCAGAAAAAATGCATCTAGCCTGAAATGGCTGTCAATCCGGTAGACATCCCTGCACCTTTTACCATCCCCTTTCTCTTAAGATGATTTCCAAATAATAAAACTTTATATATATATATACAGTATATCAATCAGTGAGTGCAGGATTTTTTTCTTTCTACGTGATTGTACTTAAAGTGATATTGTCACCCCCCTTACTCTGTCTACAAGCTTAGATGCTGCACATTCGATATATACCTGTATAAAACCTGTCTGTGCCTTCTTTCTGCTATAAAATTGCTTTACAGCAATTGCTGTATTGTCAAGTGTATGATCAAGTGTTTTATAAAGAGATCTATCAAGTGTATTACCGTACCCTGTCAAAGGAAAGCTGTATAACCTACTGCACACAAGTACTTTGCAAGTAAAAAAAGATTATTTATGATGAAGAGACTTTGATTCTTCACCCCACACCGACACAGTGTACACTACATCCTTGGGATATCTCCCCTTTCTGTGGGTGGCAGTTCCAATAGTCCGGGAGGGTCACTACACCATTCCGGCCCACCGTGATATCATCCCAAGGGACCCCGTAGCAACCCAGCAGGACACTGTCCACAGGGGAACAAGGTAAAGCCGTCCCTTTAAACTAAAAGCAGGTGTGCCATCATACCTGTGTGCCCAACCACCACTGGCGTCACAACATAACATCACTGGGCCCAGCTGTATCTCGGCCAACCACCATAAAACTGGCGTCACACCTCACCTTCTAGCAAGTGACCGTCCGTTCCTCCACACCGGGGGTCACCACAGTTTCCACATCCATATGATTTGTAATGACAGAGGTCATGGGATTTATTTACCTAACCACCTCCTCGGGTGTCCCAAGCTGTCTCCAATTCTATATAGGAACTTAGCTGAATAAAGGCAATGCATGCACAGGTACAGGCAGCAGGATCTGCACATACACTGGACGCATTTAGCTACAGCTCAGTACCTGCACAGAGGTGGAGGCAGCCTGGGGCACCAAAGATGTTGGTCATTTTTACTCTGTAGCCGCATATGGGGTTCCCTGTGCAGCGCCACACCAGGAGAAAGGATGCATTGCAAAGTTCTCACAGTCCTAAACAGCAAACTCCATCTATTAACTTCGAGATTAAAGTTTGGTTTTTCGAATAAGACAACCTCTGTATTCTATCACCGCAGTCTTCACACCATATGGGAATCTGTCTGCTCAAGAGAAAAAAAGATGTAGTTGTACCCCTGGGACGGCTCTTGAAGTGACAGCTTCCTACAGACTCAGAGAGAGGAGTTAATGCTGCATTATTACAATGCTATTTAGTTAGCCTGAATCCTAAAAATGCATCTGTGCTTTGGCACATCTGTCTGAATGCATAGATTTGCAGCCAAAATAACCAATACAGCAACAGATAAATATGATATACTGATTTAGGGTTTTTTATACCTAGAGGTATGTGGGGACGTTTCCTAATTTCATCTACTATGGTATATATGGATATTCTGGTTCATCCCCAGTAAGTTATAAACTATAGACTGTTGTGATGGTGGTGAGAAGTGATGACCAAATCAGTCTGAAAATCATTCATTCCAAATTTCAAAAAATGTTTTAACTCATTTAAATACAAACTTTTTGCAGTTCACTTTGTGCAGATTGGGCAGATTGGCCACTCAGCTTCTAACCTGTACTGTAAAAAAAATGTGGTGTCTTCTTCTGCTACTTCTAGGGACTTCTTCACTTAAACCTATCACCCGGGACGCGGGATACTTACCCTTTTCTGCAAGTCCCCCTCTTGGAGCCGGTCTTGGGACGAAGATATCCCCATCGGAAGCAGTGCACGCGCACTGCAGAAATGAGTCCGATGACCATAAAGAATGACGGCTCCAGTCATTCTCTGTCGGACTCATCTCTGCTGATTAGCATACAGTGTGCACTTAGCTTCGGGTGGTGAGATCTTCAACCCGGGACCGGGTCCAGGAGCGGGACTTACAGGAAAGGGCAAGTATCCGGGGCTGCACCGGGGGGTCGGACGGGCTCTGCGCCCGCGTCCCGGTTGACAGGTTCCCTTTTTTAAAGGGCTTATTTGGCACCTGTGCGAATCAGCTGTAGGGTGCCTGCACTATGCAGTGAATAAAGTTTGTCTCAGTTCTTTGTGTAGTGGTAATGAGTCTGACCTGTAACTTCAGTTTAGCTCCTATTCACTTGAATGGAACATAAGCTGAAATTGCATCGCCAACACTATAGAGTGAATGGAGATAGACTCCGTTCTTTGTGTAGTGCGGTGCTGAACCCTGCAACCTGCCGATCAGTCCTTTTTGCCCAGAAAAAAACATTGATAATTACTAGCATGCTCGAGTTCGAACATTCGACATTTGAATGTTGGTGACGGAAAAAGTTGGGTGCATCCATTTTCTTCAGTCGCCGGTATTCAAATGTTGCACATTCGGACTCGAGTATCTGCGAGTTGCGCTAATTTCTAGTAGGAATATAACTATGGGAGAAGAAGAATCTTGTGTAACTGTAAATGTAATATATGTTACAGTTTAGGATGGTGGATATACAGTAGTGCCAACAAGCAAGAATCACGTATAAGTGTGTTTTCTTTTCTACCTCAAAAGAGGAAGATTTGCATCCCACTTGCTCTGATCAGGTGACCTTATGCCAACAACTGCTCCATCTTGTCGGTCACCCTCCCGAATCACTTGTTGTGAAACCTTTTCCTGACCTACTGAAATTGAAAATCTAACCTTCCCTAAATAACAGATGAGGGATTCTACAAGCTGACATTTTCTATACAATTCTCTCTCAGTTTTGACCCGAAGCAGTGAAACATCTCACCAAACACTCAGTCCGCACCTGCACTACTTGTAAAGCTGGAGAACATCGGTTCTAATATAAGAAGCTGCATCGCTAATTACTGCCGAGCTCGTTATTGGTGCAAACGCCTATTCCAGCGAGTGCTTGTGCCAGTCATGTGATCACAAATTATCTGTAGGAAAAGCTATAAATATGACTTTGGTTGGAATATTGGAACTAATATCCGGGGGTAAACTGCCACTGTAGCAGCCATAGCGGCTGCTATGGAGCCCACCACATCAGGGGGCCCCATGCCACGCTCCTGCAATACACTGGACCCCCTGTGCTGTCATCATTTGCAGCACCAGGTGGCCAAGTACACCTCTCCGAGTTCTGCAAATGTCCCTTGAACTGAAAGCACTCCTGAAGAGCGCTTGCAGTTATGACTACACTTCACGGCTTAATGGCCAGTCAGAAAGGGGGTGGGGGCAATGAAAAATTTACTATGGGCCCAGCCATTTCTAGTTATGCCCCTGATAATATTTGTTATCTGTCTATCAATTTTCAATATATAAATACTTTATTTTTAGTGCTTTTCTCCATTAAGAAGCTGAACACTGTACATATGTGATTATGTGATAATTTTACGCCTATGAATTTATGGCAAGGTCAAGCTTAAGTGATAACATCCAGTGTAAAACTGAGTAATATGGCTTTAGTATTACTATTATTTAGACCTCATTCTATATTCATATACTTATAACGGGTCACTTTGCCTGTCAATCAGCGTGCTGACAGGTAGGAAGCCGTGACTAGGACACCAGCCAGATGACTAGTCGTGGCTCTTCCCCTGCCTTGTGTGCGATTGACCTAAAGCGGCGGAGCTGCTGACATGATAGGAGACTCTGCTGCAAGGTCTCTGCAGCCATTCTGGGAGCCTAATTAGCATAAATGTGCTGATTGGTTCCCTTAAAAAATATGTACTTCATATATAAGTATGTGGTACACATCTATTTTCACCAAATTTTGCTTCATTGCACAACCCCTTCAATGATCACGGTCCATCATAAATATTCCAAATTTCCACCAAATGGTTCTTTTTGAAAATTGAGGGAAGCATTTGATCACATATGAGCAACACTAGTTGTCTACTTAGACTATATAAGTTATGGGTATACAGTGGTCCCTCAGTGGTGACTATTTTACTAGTAAACCCCAGTTTTAGGGCCAGTTCACATGGAGTAAAACTAGCTGAACTCTCCGCCACGGAATCCAGCCAGCCTCCGTTTCATACAGGCAGTCTATGGGAGGTCTAGTATCTCCTCTCTATAGTACAGTGTGACACTACATGTCCTTTACTGCTCTGTACCTCTGCCAGGGTAAGTCCCCCCTTTGGGCACCAGATGAAGGCGACTTCATTTTATTTTTTTGGGACCCTGTGTGTACAGAAAGGACTTGCTTTACCCATATTAGTTATCCGCTAATTTTCTTTAAATCCTCTTTTTTTTTCTTATTTTTGGATGACATTTTGGGGGGATTCAGAACTAATTACCAGTTTTCCATAGAGTTTTGATTTCAACATACAATGGTCGTCCTGGAACCAACTAATTTTGTTTGTTGAGGGACACTGGTTATACACAGGTTACTAGGGTAAAACGTAAAACTCTAAGAAACATGTCATTTCTAAGTATGTGATATTATCATTCATCAGAGATGCAAATAAAGCTAAATATTAATTAAATACTTAATAAGTTTTGATGATTTAGTGCATTTTACAGGCTTCTGTGTCTAGATAGATATCTTTGCATAAGGTTTCCAATGCCCTGAGGAGGTGAAAATCCCTCGCACCCTACATTTCCTAAATGCTTTGAGTGTGGAAAAGGTTCTGGCTGAGAGGATTACGAATAGAGTTATTTCTGGCTCGGCAGATGAATGTGCCATGTTTTTACTTTAAATATTAATTAATACAAAGTTATAAATAGTTGATGGAGTTGATGAATATAAATGCGACTGTCAGATGTGGATTTTATCTATGCAAAATAGCTTTTATTTACATGCAAATAAGTGACGGAGAAGAGACACAAACATTTGGAAAGTTAATCAGCTTTTATACATGTATATTAATTGTTCATTCAGTTTACATTGTGGTTTAGAATTGCAGAGTGCTAAAGCAAATTCTTTATTTTTATATCCTTTTATATGCTTTTTATAGCTTTCATGTTGCTATATATTTGTGATTTAAACTTAAAGTGGGCAACATTGTTCCGATGGTGCACCCAACTTGCTTTAAAAAATGCCCCAGTATATAGGTTTACTGCAAATCATCCTGGTTTTGATGGTAATGGAATTGTGATTTTCCAGGTCAACAAGGTAGTGCTCGTGCAACATCCGAATTGGTCGCCAGTGCATATTTTTATACTTTCAGTTTTATTTGTTTTTTATTAAAATTAAAAAAAAAAAAACTCGCAGAACTCTACATAGACTCTAATGCAG
The DNA here is from genome assembly GCF_027789765.1 of Dendropsophus ebraccatus. Taxonomy (NCBI): domain Eukaryota; kingdom Metazoa; phylum Chordata; class Amphibia; order Anura; family Hylidae; genus Dendropsophus; species Dendropsophus ebraccatus. The sequence goes on from NC_091461.1 coordinate 33,224,498, forward strand.
TCAACAGACTTTCTCCCTAGTCTAAGAGCCCTATTTACATATGCTCAATTCGCAATTATGGACAGAAAATAGGATCAATGCATTTCTGTTTTAATATATTTTGTTTGATTTTGACAAGTATTTCATGTACTTCAATGACCCATTCAAACATCCATAGTTGTGTACAAGGCTGTGATGTGTGCCACAAAAAAGGACAGGCCATAATGCGGACTGAAACTCCTCCACAGACACACCAACAGAACCCTATGGGATTCATATTTTGGCGGATCCGCAAAAATACAGGTCCACAATCCACAAATAGTGACTATATATTATTAACCACACTTTTTCATTTTTGCGGATTAGCAAAACATATGGATACAATACGGATGGAAATTTACTAATGAAATATAGCAGACTCAAATTTGCGGAGTGAAAAATAAACGGAAGTGTGAATAGACCCAAAAGGGGCCTATTACACTGAAAGATTATTGTGCAAAAAGTTGTTATATTGTTTGAATTTAACAATATGACCCTGGGCGCGTAGCCCGGGACCACGGCTATTAGCGGGCACAGTCTGATCGGCGTGCCCACTAATTAAATATTCAGATGCAGCTGTCAAAGTTGACAGCTGCATCTGAATACATACTGCAGCCTCATCCTTGGTGTCTAGTGGGGAGATTGCCCCCCCCCCCCCCGCCACGTTGTTGTGGAGGCGCGATCCCCGTGTTCTTACCCGCCCAGGGTCTGCACCGTAATGTCGCTGATCCCGGCTCGACACTAGGTTGTTTTCGGCTGCAGCAGCCGAAAGCAATCGAGTGCCGATCTCATCTATACTCATAGCATCTCAACTATACAGCATAGATCTCAATGAGAGATCAGTGTACTTATACTAGAAGTCCCTCAGGGGGGCTTCTAGTATAAGTGCAAAAAAAAAAAAAAAAAAAAAAAAAGTGTTGTTATTATTAATAAAAATCCCCTCCTTTAACAAAAGTTTTAATTACCCCCCTTTTCCCATGTTAAGAATAAAAATAAACATATTTGTTATCGCCACATAATTTTATCACATTCCTGATCTCGTACGATAAACAGCGTAAGCACAAAAAACTCTAAGTGCAAAATTGCGCATTTTTGGGCGCATCAAATCCAGAAAAATTGTAATAAAAAGCAATCAAAACATTGCATATGTGCAATTGAGGTACCGATAGAAATAACACATCATGGCGCAAAAAATGACACCACACACAGCCCCATAGATTAAAGGATAAAAGCGCTATAAGCGCTAGTGCTAGAGAACAATGGTTTGAATTTTTTACAGTCCATGAGATACAATGAAAGTTATAAATGTTACATATCGTTGTAATAGTAACGACTAGAGGAACATAGATAACAACTCAGTTTTACCCCAGGGCAAACAGGGTAAAAATAAAAACCCTCCAAATAAAAAAAAAGGTTGTTTTTTTTTTTTCAATTTCACCACACATTTAATTTTTTTTCTGCTTTTGCAGTGTACTTTATGAAAAAATTCAGACGGTCATTGCAAAGTACAATTAGTGGCGCAAAAAATAAGGGCTCATGTGGGTTTCTAGGTAATAAAATGCAACTGCTATGGCCTTTTAAGCACAAGGGGGAAAAAATGAAAACACAAAAATGGAAATTGCCCCAGTCCTCTAAGGGTTAAAGCGACTCTGTACCCACAATCTGACCCCCCAAAAAACTTGTACCTTCAGATAGCTGCTTTTAACCTCTTAAGGACATAGGACGTACCGGTACGTCCTATGTCCTCATTAGCACTTCAAAGCGGGGCCGCGCGGCGGCCCCGCTTTGAAGTGCCGCGATCCCGGGTGCCGCGTGTAGCCCGGGACCGCCGCTATTAGCGGGCACGGTCCGATCGCCGTGCCCGCTAATTAGCTAATCGGAGGCAGCTGTCAAAGTTGACAGCTGCCTCCGATTACCGGAGGCAACGTTTCCCTGTTGTCTAGTGGGGGAGATCGCTCCTCCGGGACCTTGTCCCGGAGGAGCGATCTCCGTTACTGATGCCGGCCGGGGACGCGTCCAAGATGGCGCCGTCCTCGGCTCGGCACTCGTTCGTTTCCGGCTGCAGCAGCCGAAAGCAAACGAGTGCCGATCTCATGGATCTCTGCAGCATATCTATGCTGCAGAGATCTCAATGAGAGATCACAGTGTATATACTAGAAGTCCCCCAGGGGGGCTTCTAGTATATGTGTAAAAAAAAAAAAAAACGTGTTGTTAATAGTAAAAATCCCCCTCCCCTAATAAAAGTCTGAATCACCCCCCTTTCCCCAGGTTTTAAATAAAAGTAAACAAATAAATAAATAAATAAACATGTTTGGTATCGCCGCGTGCGTAATCGCCCGAACTATTAATTAATCACATTCCTGATCTCGTACGGTAAACGGCGTCAGCGCAAAAAAATCCCAAAGTGCAAAATTGCGCATTTTTGGTCGCATCAAATCCAGAAAAAATGTAATAAAAAGCGATCAAAAAGTCGTATATGCGCAATCAAGGTACCGATAGAAAGATCACATCATGGCGCAAAAAATGACACCTCGCACAGCCCCATAGACCAAAGGATAAAAGCGCTATAAGCCTGGGAATGGAGCGATTTTAAGGAATGTATATTGGTTAACAACGGTTTGAATTTTTTACAGGCCATCAGATACAATATAAGTTATACATGTTACATATCGTTTTAATCGTAACGACTTGAGGAACATGCATAACAAGTCAGTTTTACCCCAGGGCGAATGGCGTAAAAACACATTTCCCCCAAATAAAAGAAATGCGTTTTTTTTTTCAATTTCACCACACTTTGAATTTTTTTCTGGTTTCGCAGTGTACTTTATGCAAAAATTCAGCCTGTAATTGCAAAGTACAATTAGTGACGCAAGAAATAAGGGGTCATGTGGGTTTCTAGGTGGAAAAATGCAAGTGCTATGACCTTTTAAACACAAGGAGGAAAAACCGAAAACGTAAAAACGAAAATGGGCCATGTCCTTAAAGGGTTAATCCAATCTGTCCTGGGGTCCGTTCAGCAGGGGAAGCAGTTATTGTCCTAAAAACAACTTTTAATCCGGCAGCGCTGTGTCTAACAGCCGGGGCTTACATTTGTATATGCATTAGGCTGGCACCACCTCTCTGTCCTTCCTCCCCACCCTCCTCATCATTAGGAATGATCCAGGAACATTAACTGCTGTTTGAGCTTTGCACAGGTGTCTTAACGATCCAGCCCATGTTCATTATGCACACAGAAGGGGAATAGGAAGCAATCTGCCTGGATCATTCCTAATCATGAGGAGGGTGGAGAGGAAGGACAGAGAGGTGGTGCCAGCCTTATGCATATACTAATGTAAGCCCCGGCCGTTAGACACAGCGCTGCAGGATTAAAAGTCATTTTTAAAACAATAACAGCATCACCTGCCGAACGGACCCCAGGACAGATCTTGGATTACAAGCAGCTATTCAAAGGTACTAGTGGTTTGGGGGGTCAGATTGTGGGTATGGAGTCGCTTTAAAGTAGAAGTCTGGTGAAAATTTTTATTAAAGTATTGTATTACCCTACAAATGTTATACAAATCACCAATATACACTTATTACGGGAAATGCTTAGAAAGTGTTTTTTTCCCTGCACTTACTACTGCACCAAGGCTTCTCTTCCTGGATAAAATGGTGATGTCACGACCCGACTCCCAAAGCAGTGCGGGCTGTGGCTGCTGGAGAAGATGATGGCAGGGGGATGCTCAGTGTCCCTCCAGTGCCCTGTTTCCCTCAGTGTCCCCCTGCCACCTTTGGTTTTAGTATCCCACATGACCTTCCTCATTCCATTTCCAGTAAATTTTGATTTGTCCTGCATATCAGCTTGTAGGAATTGTAGGCTATTCCTCTGTACAAAACTGTCTTGTCAAGGGGAGTACAGTGAGCCCTAACTGGAACCCAGCCCACTGTCCCTACCTATTTGATGTGCTGCCCTAAGTGGCAGACCCCAACTGAGTGACGGTCCCTACGCTGTTAGAGTACTGGGGCTGTCAGGTGGTGAGAATAGTCAGACAGTCCTGTTCAGTAACAGTTCGGTAACATAAGGCCACAAATCAGAACACAATAGAGAAACCACTAAGCCAACAAGGATCAAACCAAGAAGATACACAGTACAGAATCACAACCAAAGAGAATATCGTACAAAGGCCAAACATTGTCAGGAGTGAGATACAAAATCAGGAGACAAAGCCAAAGTCAGGGAACCACAAGCAGTGGTCAGGAAACACATGATACAATATACTGGGAAAAGCTAGTGATGTCAGACAGGCAAAAACTATCACAGACTATCTATGGGGACAATCTATGGGGAATAGCTGCACTATTTAAATATCCTTGGTAGAGAGCAATGAGCCGCTTGTCATTAGCCCGGCACTTCTGCACACACAATCTCCTTGCAGCAACTACACACCCCCAATTGCCGATAGGTTGCTTGAGTGCAGAGTGCATCAGAAGACCGGGCAGGTATAGGGAAGTGACCGGGCCTCCAATGCCGCCATGACGGGAACACAACTGGAGCACTGCTAGGTAAGTTTATTACAAAAACAGCTTAAACTTGGTTTCCTCCCACAAGCTGTTCTTTCCAGGTCCTTCCATAACATTTCTATTTAAGTAAGATCAGGACTTTGACTTGGCTCAGGTCATTGTCTTGCTGTGGCACATCAGAGATTGGTGGATAACTATGAGGGTCTTCAAAGTGGCCAAAGACATTCAGTCCCATAGAAAAAACACAAATGGGGCTTTATGCTAGTGTTTTGTGCCATTATGCCCTATTATCCAGCTACAGGAGAGTCCAAACTTGTTTCCTCCTCACTAATAAACTTGAACTGGGCCGTTCTCATGGGTAGTAGCTGCAATGGTTTTTAGGTTTCTACATCCTTGCAACCCTTTCTTGTGAAGAAAATCACAAGGACTCAGTAACATTGTGTATAGAGATGAGCGAACCTCGAGCATGCTCGAGTCCATCTGAACCCAAGTGTTCGGCATTTGATTAGTGGCGGCTGCTGAAGTTGGCTAAAGCTCTAAGGTTGTCTGGAAAACATGGATACAGCCAATGACTTTATTCATGTTCTCCACATAGCCTTAGGGCTTTATCCAACTTCATCAGCCCCTCCTAACCAAATGCTGAACGCTCGGGTTCGGATAAACTCGAGCATGCTTGAGGTTTGCTTATCTCTAATTGTGTAGCATTCAGGCTGGTGTGTGGTGCTTCAAAAAGTGACAGATGTCTATACTGACAGGCGTCATCTACTGTCACTTCTTCCCTTTAGTCTAAGACTGTCTATAAAAGCGTACACATAACTAGTTTGAAACCTATTTCCTAACCTTGCACAATCCCTCTGGAGATGTAGCAGACACTTTTTTGCATAGGAGGAGGTGTGTGGAGGTGTGGGCTGTGTTTGTCACCAAGCTGCCAGTATGGGACCTGTCAGGTAGAATTTAGCAGAATAAAAGCTGTCCGCCTTTTCCTCCCAAGTTGTCAAGTGCGCTCGGTATACAGTGGCCTGATGAGAAATGAGGTCAGGAGGTATCACCTATTTTAAAATCGAGCGTACAAAACGATCTGGAATGCTACAGTCGGAGTACTTAACAGCACTTCAGCGTGTCTGCGAGAGGCTAGAATATTATTACGTGGCACATTATTGCTGCTTGTTGTGTACACAGTTCTTAGCTCTGGCATTCAGGGCTCTGAGGTCTTTGTCCAAAAAAATTTGAAGGCTTTAGATAAATCATAACTTGAAAGCCACAATTCAACCCTGGTACGGCACACATACATACATACTTCTCTGAGGATCTAATACAAATATTGGAGGGAAGGAAATGAAATACACATCTTGAATGTAAAACAGGCTTCCTGAAAAATCTACATTTGCATCTACATAAAACTGTGCTGGTAAATTTAGTGCTGTAGGTTCATGGATAAAATAGACAAAAAAAACCAATAAAACCTGTGCATACGTATATATTACCCCAGGGCACCATCTACATTTTCTACTCTAATTCTAAGGCAGTGTAGTCTTTACACCGGGTATTGTGTAGCAATGTGGTGTAGAAGAGTCCTAGGAGCTTTATGTTGACACATTCTGTAGAGTACAAATAGACTTTGGCTGTTCATTCACTCCATGGATTACAGCTACTGCCCGAAAAGGACCTATTATAATCCCCTAGTGCCCCTGAACCCACCCTAGACTAGTCACCTTGTACCCTCTTTCCTTCAATGATTATCCTCCCGGTCCCTTTTCCACATACTCGTAGCTTTATTCTTTCTCCTCCATAGTGCTGACTGTATAGGACCTGTCGTGACATCATAGTCACATGTTAAGGTTCTTCATCATGTTCTCTAATGTTACTGAACTGTTGAAGGCTGCAATTTTGCCCTGATTTGTGCAAAATTGCGGTACAAAATCAGCAATTTTTTGGCAAATCATGGCAGAACTAGAGCCAGGAGACAATACACCACTGAAAATATAAGTCTGTTCGGGTAACCGTGGGCCCCCCAGGAACTCAAGGCCCCGGGCTACCACCCAAAACAGACATATTATAATCCACTTCTGGTCCCAGCCGTTGGACCTCCATGGATTAGCATGTTATTGACTAGCCACTATTTTTTTCATATGTGGCCCATTTTGCAGGGAGTCATGAGGGTGGTCCTAGCAGCTTCTGCCAACCCCACCAGCTTTGATTTATAGCTCTTTCCCTATTTAGGTATAGGGAGAGATCTATCAATCAAGGCAAATGGGAAAGGGAGAAGCCAACAGGACCACCCTTATGACTCATGGTTAATGCTCCCCTTTAAATTCTGTATTCTAACACAACCTTATCATATGAAAAGCAAAATCAATTTTTACTTAGGTAATTTCCAGAATGAGTGGCATAGGAAATCAGCACTCAGCGTTAAAAACCTTCATGGATTATTTTCAACTTCATTTAGTCTCACTTTCACAAAAGCCAGTAGGGGTTTATTACTTAAGAAATGGTAGATCACATTAAGCTAGAGTTTAGTTCTTGTAGAATGAGAGGGGTTTTTGTATCTTCAGAAGACTGCTGACCACCCTGTACATTTTCAAACAGTGTCACAGCCAGACAAAAGTTAATTACAGAAATGAGGCTTTTGGCCGACACTTAATTATTATGTAGTAGGTGATGGATAGCTAACTATTAAAAAAAAATCTAAAATAAGACATTTCTTCATTCCAAAAAATGTTATTGATCACCATGATTTTAAGAAGACTCAGCGTCTTAATGAGCAGCTAGCAATAAGTCTTCTTATATAAAATCCTTATTTCTGAGTCCTCATTTGTGGTCGGGCTATTTAGTCCAAAAGTGGTCTTAAAGGGGTTATTCAGCGCTACAAAAACATGGCCACTTTCTTTCAGAGACAGCCCCACTCTTGTCTCCAGCTTGAGCGGGGTTTTGCTGCTCACTTCCATTGAAGCGAATGGAGCTTAATTGCAAACCGCACCTTAACTGAAGACAAGAGTCGTGTTGTCTCTTAAAGAAAGTGGCCATGTATTTGTAGCACTGGATAACCCCTTTAAAGTACTTGTCCAAATTGGATAAAAAAAAGTTGCCGGTTCAATTCTTTTGCATACAGCTGTGCCACATTAGTCTTTATTAGGCATGGGGGACCTTTGGCCCTCCAGCAGTTGCAAAACTACAATTCCCACCATGCCTGGACAGCCGAAGCTTTAGCTTCAGCTGTCCAGGCATGATGGGAATTGTCGTTTTGCAACAGCTGGAGGGCCAGAAATTCCCCATCCCTGGTCTATATGGACCATTACAAACTGTACATGATCAACTAAAAACATGGCTAATTTAGTAGTCTGTCATCAGCCATCCAAATATCACCTGATAGCTGAATGCTATGTTTTTATTATTGTAAATGTATATGGGCGCCTTTATTCTATCTCATTACTTTGCCAAGTGAAAACTGAATATGGTTGTCCAACTGCAAGAGATACTGTAGATGAGTGTGTTCAACATTCGTAGAAGTCTGATTATAGGGGTTATAGAGGTTGTGGTCAAACTTGGGCCCAAGGAGAGCCCAAAGGATCACTCTACACCAGTGTTAGCGAACCTCCAGCCCTTCAGTTGTTGCAAAACTACAATTCCCTTTATGCCTGGACAGCCAAAGATATGGCTTTGGCTGCCTAGGTGTGATGGAAATGGTAGTTTTGCAACAGCTTGAGTGCCAAAGATTTGCCATCACACCACAAAAATCATGGTCATGGTTGTGGGATCCCATTACATGTTTTTGTCTATATATTTTACCACTATTATTTTAGGAGCACTTAGTTAACCCCTGCCCCCCAACCACCACTACTACTCTTTGCAATGTATAATAAATTAAAAACTACATTGGTGGACTAGACATGCATCATCTCAAGAGTTCAATTTCTTTTTCGGACTTAGTAAAAAAGTGGCCGCTACTGCCTTATTTTATTCAGGTTGAGTCGACCATCAGCTGTCAAAACCTCTCCACGAGGGAAACTATCTATTTTTTACTTCACATAAATTTTTTCTCAAGTTTACTATCTGTCAATCAAAAAGATGAACTTTAAGACAACAGCTACTTGAGATGCAGAAACAAAGGTTCAACACATACACTTTACCACATTGTATAAACCTAAAGATTTGTTTTTAAAGCTTTGTGGCTCTCTGTTACTTTTAAACTTTTCCAACTAAAAAAAAAAAAAAAACTAAAAAAAAAGAATTAACTCAGAGCCAAGCAAATTGCATGTTCACTTTCTACCTTTTCATATATACAATCTACATAGAAAATTAGAGGCATATTTTTATATGTAATAGTTAAAGGTATTGTCCTGCCAGGAATGTTTTTTAATATGTGGCCGAGTCTGAAGGGAACATAACAAGGTGTATTCTTACCCAGCCCCCACCAGTGACGATTTTGGGGACAACCAGTCTCTGCCCCTACTTACTGATGTGCTTTGCAGATGGTAAAATGCTTAAGAGATTATTTCTATGCTTTCTATGCTTAGTGGATATTACCTGAGGAATGGAACTTAGGTAGAGACTGGGTGGTCAGCAGACCAGTAGTAGTAGGGTAGGGGCTAGGTAACTGTATATTTTTCTTAGGTGATGATAAGTTCCTTTTAGGGTGCGTTCACACCTCCAGGATCCGCAGCAGATCCGCAGCAGATTTGATGGTGCAGATTTGAAATAAGCTGCGGTTCCGGTAAGTGTGAACGTACCCTTAAAGGGATTACTCTCTTTGAATAACACCATTTTTAGAAGAATCCTTCCGCTGCTGGGACCTTCAGAAATTACCTCCACCCATGAAAAGAAACCTGGTAACAAATGTTTAAAAAGGATCTGGGCTCCCATAACATGTCACATGTAATTAACATTTAGATTCATTATGGAAAACAATTCTAGAGCATCTTCTCTTGGAACTAGAAGAAATATATGAATACACTGACAACTGGGTGTTATCATCCCTCCTTGCCAAAAGGGCGTGTACACATCACTCATCATCCTTCATAACAATATACTGCTCACAGGAAACTAATACAGTTACAGTGACGGAGGGTGAGGGGTCTCATGCTCTGTCATGTACAGCCAGTTTATGAATGGAGATGCTGTAATAACTACTGTAGGAACTATTAAAATTGTGACCTTTTGTCACCTTTAAAATTATTCTCTTTCATTTGATATATGTGGTCAGCACCTATAATTTGTTTATCCGGCTTTAGAATTTTTTTATATGGTGTTGCCCTTTTGAAAAACAAAACATCTTATACTTACCTCTCCAGGCTCCTCAGGTATCCTATTGCAGCATCTCCGGTGTCCCTGCTGACTGCAGCCGTCGCCACTTCCAAGACAAACTTGTTTCTGGAATGACAACCTGCTCAGCCAATCAGTGACAGGGCAGTGCTGTGGACAGTGATTGGCTGAGCAGGCTGTCACTGCCGAGACAAGTTTGTCTTGAAAGTGGAGACGGCAACAGTCAATGGGGGACACCAGAGACACTGCAGCAGGACACTGGGGGAGCATGGAGAGGTAAGCATAGCCTGTTTATTATGTTTTCCAAAAAGGTAGCCGAATATGCCGAATATCCCCTTTAAGATTAGGTATTAATGTACATGTGATCATGTTTCACTATGCAACCTCTGCCCTTTGTCGAGTTCTCATCTATTAGTCATATTTCAGTCCAAATAACCTCAAGCAATTGTGACAGGACATTGAGACGTTATATCTCACACATATGACATGCAGCTGGTCCATGCACATGATATGCAAAGGGCATTGAATGAAAATTTTCTGAATAAGCCAAGGAGTCTCTCAAACACCCAGTACCTTAAAGGAAACCAAATTAAAGAAGTAGTCTCTACCTAGTCTCTACCTACAAATAAGTTGTACCAACATTGTGTAAGTACTGCCTTAATAGATTGGAGAATGATAGGAAACTGATTGTAATATATATGTTTTTGTTTTTCGACAGATGTATCTGGACATCTCTTGCAGTCCCCCTGGATTTACGTCTCGCATTTCAAAGTCTGACGTGTGCACAAGTTCATCAGTCCAATTTTGCATCTCCTGGAACTGACATCTCCTTCCCTCTACATGGCCGTACATTTGGTCTCCGTGTTCCTTCTACTGACCCAGAGTCGGGCAGCACCTTTCGACTACCCACCACCTACAAATAGTTCCCTGTCGGACGCTTTTCAGATGGAAAGAGGAGAAATCAATACTACAAGTGAACAGTTCTTGTTCTCTACTCAGCCTCCGGGTACAAGCCGTCGAACACCGCAGACTATTATTATTGGAGTGCGGAAAGGTGGGACCAGAGCTTTGCTAGAAATGTTGGACATTCACCCCAACATTGCAGTAGCTGCAACAGAAGTACATTTCTTTGACTGGGATGAGAATTACATCAAAGGGATTGAGTGGTACAGGAGTCTTATGCCATACTCATTTGAAAATCAAATTACTATTGAGAAAACGCCAGGCTATTTCACATCTCTGCAGGCACCGGAAAGGATTCATAGCATGAACAGCTCAATTAAATTGCTTCTAATTCTGAGAGATCCAACAGAGAGGGTCATATCGGATTATACCCAAGTATACTACAACAGACTCGAAAATCACAAGCCCGTACAACCCTTTGAGGGAATAGTGATTAAAAATGGTGCACTTAATACCAAATATAAGGCAATCCAAAGGAGCTTGTATGATGTGCATATGGAGAGATGGCTGAAATACTTTCATTTGAATCAGATTCATATAGTGGATGGTAACACTTTAATAAAAACACCTTTGACCGAACTGCAGAAGGTAGAAAGGTTCCTTAACCTCCCACCTAGAATCGTATCATCAAATTTTTACTTTAACCAAACCAAGGGATTCTACTGCATTCGAAGCGACGGGAGGGAGAGGTGTTTACATGAGTCCAAAGGGCGCCCCCACCCCGTAGTGAATGAAACCGTCCTGGAGCAACTTTACTCGTACTTCAGAGAACACAATCACAGGTTCTACCAAATGGTTAATCAGTCTTTCGACTGGCACTAACCCTAGAGGTTAAAAAAACTTGAGAAAACGCTAAACTGTGAATATCTAGACCAACAAAAAGTTTTTGAAACATTTTGTGCAGCTAACAAGAAAAAAAAAACTGAATGGGAGATAAAGGGAGACCCCAGGATAATCAATAAGGCCATAATGCAAAAGCAACATTGGATATAATTTTGTTTACAATGAAAACGGGACCCTAAACGATTCCTTTTTTTCTTGTACATACAGATCTATGAATGCATTACTCCGATGGCCAATCTTTTTGTTTTCTATATGTGTGTAGATACTTATATAGGCCTTGTGCAGTAGACATTGTTTGCATAACTTTGATAAATAACTAATCTTTGCTATGGTAAGAAAGAATAATAATAATAATAATAATAATAATAATAAAAAATGTTTCTTATATTGTGTTTAAATGGTAAAGTAACTAATTTTGTATAATGAATATATTGCTGTCTTTAAAATCTTTGGTTTTGATTTAATTTTTTTAACACACCTTGATACAGGTCTTATGGTATAGTAGTGGAATGTAAAGCACTTTGGTTAATAGTTGAAATGATATCTGTTACTCTTATAACACAAATTGAAGGGAATGTTTGTGTATATGCACAGGGAGTAATTCTCGCTGAAAACTCCATGCGGAGTCCACCGCTCCTCCCCGCATGCTCCCGCTTCCCTCTCCACTGGCTCCATAGACTCCATTATATGCTCGGGCGGACTCTGCTGTCCGCCCAAAGAATTGTCATGTCATATCTTTGGATGGGCGACGGAATCCGCAGAGCATATAATGGAGTCTATGTAGCCAGCGGAAAGGGAAGGGGGAGCATGCGGGGACAAGTGGCAGATTCTGCACTTTCAGCGTTTGAGTTTTAAGCGAGAATTACTCTGTGTGCATGTACTCTTAAGCAAGATATTTTTCTTAAAGGGGGTTAGACTGGGTTAGAAACATCATTCACTATGCTGCTGTTCTGACATTTACCAAGTGCTTGTTGATCACTGCTTCCTGGCCCCATCTCAACGCACAGGAAATGGCTGGAAATTCCTACTCAGCCATCACTGGTCTTACCAGGTAGCTCTTAGCATGCCAGTAATTGGTTGAGTGGGCCTTTACTGTATGGGGAGACAGGATTAGGAAGTGAAGATAAATGGGGTGATCACCAAACCAACAGCAGTGGAGATCAGGCAGGTCAGTGATGGTTTTAATCCAGTTTGACCCCTTTTAAAAAGAAACAATTCCACTGAATTCGCCTTTAGGCTGGGTTCACACTACATATATTTCAGTCAGTATTGTGGTTCTCATATTGCAACCAAAACCAGGAGTGGATTGAAAACACAGAAAAGCTCTGTTCACACAATGCTGAAATTGAGTGGATGGCCGCCATATAAAGGCAAATATTTGCTGTTATTTTAAAACAACAACTGTTATATTGAAATAATGGCAGTTATTTACTGTTATATGGCAGCCATCCACTCAGTTTCAACATTGTGTGAACAGAGCCTTTCTGTGTTTTTAATCCACTCCTGGTTTTGGTTGCAATATGAGGACCACAATACTGACTGAGATATACGTAGTGTGAACCCAGCCTTAAAGGGAAACTATCAGCATGAAAAAAGAATCTAAATTGCTGACATCTCCCTATTGCACCCAGGGCGCTGAGTATGAAGTTAAGTTTCTTACATTGATCCATGCATTTTGTAGTTAAAGGGGTTGGCTAATGTATATTAAAATTGTTATATCTGTAGTATAAGTAAGCATATTTACAGCACTTACTGACAGCAGCTCCCTGTGTACCTCATAGAGCTAAAATCAGACTCCTCTCCTCCAGGCTGTGCTGTCCTGCTCTGTGGTGAGGCTGTCCATAAGATGGCTGACATGGAGGAGCATGTGACCATGCTCCACCCCCTAGTGTCTATCACAGGCATAAAAAGGCTCAGTGGTGGACACTGGGGGAGCGGAGCATGGTCACATGCCCCTCCATGTCAGCCATCTTATGGACAGCCTTACCACAGAGCAGGGCAGCCCAGCATGAAGGAGAGGAGTCTGATATTAGCTCTATGAGGTACACAGGGAGCTGCTGTTAGTATATACAGTAAGTACAGTCACTAATAACTGTACATTGAACAATTTTACTATAAAGTGGCCAACCCCTTTAAATCCTTAGGCTAATAAGGCTGGTAACCCATCCCCAGTGCAATAAACCTTCTTATGAGCCTAAGGATTTAAAGAAACTTACCTTCATCCACTGTGCCCCCTACCCAAATAAAATTACAGAATTAAAAAAAAAAAAGTCAAATTTCTTCCAAAAACAGAACCATGCCTGTTCACACCTGTGGTATTGCAGCTTCGTTCTATTCACATTCATAAAGCCGACTTGCAACTCCTGATACAACCTGTGGACAGGTGTGATACTGTTTTAAGAGCAAGCCACCAATGTTTTTCTAACAGTTTACCCTTCAAAAGGGGTTTTGGGTTTAGAAAAAAAAGAACATTTTAAAATACCCTATAAAGAATTGATTAAAAAAAATAAAATAAAAATACCCTATTAGGGTAAACTTTTCAGGATCTGAGTGTTCAGACCCCCCCCCCCCCCTCCCCCTCAAATCACTAGATAGAGCCAGGAAAAGCACGTGGTTAGGTGCTTCACTCCACAACCGGCAAGTCCATCCATCTGATTGCAGGAGTCAGGTTTTATAGTATGTCTTCTGAAACAAAATAGGTAGATCACTAAGCCGGGGAGTTAAGCATAAGCAGTGAACCTTAAAGAGGTTACGCGGGGCCTCTGGGCCTATGGGCAGAAACCCCTATGACCCTACAGCTGCACCACTGACAGGAGGTCTGAACAGCCAGACCCAACCATTCAAAGCTTTTGACATGCCTGCCCGATGGTTCTGCAAACAAACTGGACACTTCGGGCTGTATTCCCTTACAGTTATAGCTGTTTGATGTTTGGCACCTACTAATTAATCTGATTGAGCTAAATTTGTTAATGACCTCTCCTCAGAATATTTCATTAATATCACATTAGTGGGATGCACCCAGCAACCCGCCAAGAAACTATTTGCCAGAGCCATGCCCCCTAGTGACATATATAGATGACAAAGCTGAATGCAGACATTGTTTAGTGGCTGTGCTGGGTTACTGCAGCTCATCCCCCATTAAGATGAATGGAAGCTGAGCTGTAGTAACCCAGCATGGCCAATACACAATGTACAGAACTGTCTGATTCCGACTTTAGGTGCCATGGCTCTGGCAAACAGTTCATGCATGTACTTCTGGGTTTGGCACCCTACCAATCTGATTTTGACCTATCCTGAGAATAGTTAATTAAAAAAATCCCTTTAACAAAAATATATAATTTATTATCATATTTGCAGTCTCCAATAGGAAACCTAGACAACACTGGATGTTGCGGCATTATGTTCATTCTTAAAGGGAACCTGTCACCAAGACAATGCGATCTAATCTATCGCCATTATGTTATAGAGTTGGAAGAACTGGGCAGATTGATATATATATATATATATATATATATATATATATATATATATATATATCTGTGGAAAAAAGGTTAAAGGGGTTTTCCAGGAAAAATTGATTTTCGGTATTAGGAAAGGGTTAACCAAGGTTAACCCTTTTCTAATATACTTCCCTAACATTACTTGTCAGCTCTAGGAGATCCCCCAGCTGGTCACGTGAGTTGCCTGCTCCTGAGCTTCTGACTTCCTGTCACATCCCGGACCAGAAACACAGTGTTTCCGGTTCGGTGACGTCACTCCTGTCTCTGCATGTGTCCTCTGATAGAGCTAGACGCTGCTGAGTCCTGTGTGTGGAGAGGGGGAGGGACTCGGGTATTGATGCTTTCTGATTGGCTCTCGGCGGCAGCACAGACTTCTACAGTCTCTCCGTCCCCAGAGTGAATTACACTGTGCTGCAGCAGGCTGTATCCCATCCAGAGCAGGAGCAGTGAGAGTCACTCTGGGAGGGAGATGCTGTGTGTCTGCGCTGCTGCCGATCTGATAGCTCTCTCTGTCACAGCACAGAAATCATCTCCACCCCGTCCTAAGCCCACCCCTCCCCCCTCCACACACAGGATTCATGGGATGTCAGTGAGAACCTTCCTATAGATAGAGCTGCTGCTGCTGGTGTCCTCCTATATCTGTGTGGAGGTCGGAACAGGGGTGGAGAGGATCTTTGTGAGGCAGAACACTGTTGTGGTCTATGTTCCTCCAGCTTCTCCAGCCTCTGCCTGTGCAGCAATGGTAAGTGTCAGGATTACCAAGCTCACTGATCAGGGTTCAGAACCTGAGTTTGATTTTTTTTTTTCCATCTTATTTTCCAGTGATGGCTTGTGCTAAGTATTATGGGGATTGTATTTCCTCTACAAACAAGAAACACTCAGGGTATTATACAAACAAGATGAATTTTCAAAGAAAATAATGCTCTACTGACAATACCTATTGACTCTATACCTTCTAAAACTGCCCTGGATATCTGTATACATGTATTACCTAACCAAAATAATAAAACCAAATCTATTTGCCACAAAATAATAATAATAATAAAATTATTATTATTATTATTATTATTATTATTATTATTATTATTATTATTATTATTATTATATTGTGGCAAATAGATAGAGTCAATAGGTATTGTCAGTGGAGCTTTATTTTCTTTGTAAATTCATCTTGTTTGTATAATACCTCAGTGTTTGTTCTTTGCAGAGGAAATACAATCCCCATAATGCTTAGCACAAGCCATCATTGGAGTAAGAAAGGCGGAATTGTCCTCCGCAGAATGCCGCCAGCCTCCGTGTCATTATGACTCTCTATGGGAGGTGCGCCGTGCATTTCTTGGCGCTGAAAAATGAACATGTTCATTCTTCAGCGCAGGGAGAGGAGCCGCGCGCGCCTCCCATAGAGCGTCATTATGACACGGAGGCTGGCGGCATTCTGCGGAGGACAATTCTGCCGTTCTTACTCTGTGTTAATGGGCCCTAAGACGGGGGAAAAAAATAAAAAACTCTGTCACCAGACCCGAACCCTTCAGTGAGCACAGTAATCCTGACACTTACCATTGCACCATAGGCAGAAGCTGTGGAAGCAGGAGGAAAATAGTCCAAAAAAAGAAATAGATCTAATTCTATGCCTAGGCCAGGTTCACACTATGTAAAAACAACGGTCGCATTTCATAACAACTACGGCCATTGTTATGAAATACGGACGTTGTTTTTACATAGTGTGAACCTGGCCTGAGGCTGCAGCACATGTGGTATTTGATTAGCTTGTTATACACTGCAATTCCAACTCTGGCCACTGGGTGTGCTGCATATGTAAACAGACAGAGCAGCTTGTAAACAAACAATACAAGATATAAAAAAAGCTTTTTCATCTCAATAGAGGCTGATAGAGAAGAAAAATGTATATGGGGAGGTTTGTCTTGACTTAGGCAATAATGCTAGATGATTTTTGAAAAAACATTAACCCCTAGACGACCCTGGACGTAGGGTTACGTCATGGAAGTCTGTCCCCAGACGACCCATGACGTAACCTTACGTCATGGGTGGTATTCCCGCTATGAAGCGCGCTCCGGAGCGGAGCGCGCTTCATAGGAGGTGGGGGCCGGCTGCAGTGAGCAGCCGGGACCTCACCGGTAATGACACGCTGCAGCGATCGCGCTGCCGCGTGTCATTAACCCCTTAAACGCCGCGATCGCAGCGCGACCGCAGCGTTTAAGTGTAAGTGACAGGGGGAGTCCCCTGTCACTTACCGATCGGGACCCCCGCAGTGTGACTGCGGGGGTCCCAATCGTTGAAACGGACTGCTGGAGGTCTCTTACCTGCCTCCGTGCGGTCCGATCGGCGATCTGCTACACTGAGCCTGCACAGGCAGGCTCAATGAGCAGATCGCCGATAACACTGATCAATGCTATGCCTATGGCATAGCAATGGTCAGTGTAAAAATCAAACTAATGTATGTAAAAGTCCCCCAAAGGGACTTCAAAAGTGTAAAAAAAAAAAGTTCAAAACACTAACACACTACCCCAAAACCCCTCCCCCAATAAAAGTCTAAATCACCCCCCTTTCCCATTATATAAATAAAACATATAAAAATAAATAAATAGATAAACATATAAAATACCGTAGCGTGCGTAATTGTCCGATCTATTAAAATATAACAAGCGTCATTGCGAACGGTGAACGGCGTACACGAAAAGAGGGGAAAAAGTGCGCGGATTACCGATTTTATGTTACATTATATATTAAAAAAAATCAATAAAAAGTGATCAAAACGTCCGATCTTCACAAATATGGTATTAATAAAAACTAGAGATCATGGCGGAAAAAATGACACCCCATACAGCCCCATAGGTGAAAGAATAAAACCGTTATAAGCGTCACAATAGGCCCATTTTATTAATATTTAATTGCCAAAAAAAAGGATTTCATAAAAAAAAATATATATAACATTAGAGAATCTGTGTAACCTGCATATGGTTGTGTTCAGACTGACCTATAGAATAATAGTATCATGTCGCTTTTACCATATAGTGCATTACGTAGACACAGGAACCCCCCAAACGATACCATATTGCATTCTTATTTACGATTTAACCTATTTATATCTTCATAAATAATATATTTGGAATTCCATCATACATGTTATGGTAAAATGAATGACGCCATTACAAAGTACAACTATTCCTGTAAAAAACAAGCACTTACATGGCCTTGTAGATAGAAAACTGAGAGTGCTAGAGCTCTTAGAAGGGGAGGAGGGAAAAACGAAAACACTAAGATCAAAATTTGCGCGGTCCACTGGGTCATTTTGGGCCTGGTCCTCAAAGGGTTAAAATCCTGGAAAACCTCTTTAAGTATAACTTGTAACTTGATTGAAATCCCTGATTATTCTGTGTAAGGAGTCCAGTGGGCGGTGTCACTCAATGGACTGGACTCTTTAGCATGGAAACATCAGAGATTTCAATCAATAAGTAACAAAACATACAGAATCTTTTCCCATAAAGATATATATCAATTCACTGAGCTCCTCCTGCTCTATAACATGATGACGATGGCTTAGGTAGCATTTTCATAGCAACAGGATCTTTTTAAAGAAAATCACAATTGTTCCCTTTGTACACATTATATACATATGCACTGTGTGTTTTCTTTATGATATTACTACTACCTGTGACTGAATGGAAATTCTTCAACAGTATTCTCTATTCATTACATGTGGAAAAAAAAGCTAAAGCAAGTTAAATCCAATGTGTTATAGTATTGTCACTTTATTATGCAGTCCTTCAGCATATACTGTATCTCTGAAGGTGTTTTCACATGTGTTGCATTTGGATGAGTTTTCTGAGTGTATTCAAAAAAAGTAAAATGTTTCCTATGCTGTTTCCAGATGCTGCCTCCAAAAACGGTATTATAAATCCCTATCTATCCCCTAATAAATAAAAAGAAGCAAGACGAGGGTAATATCTGGGATAAGAGATCATCATTTCATGATGCCATTTAAAGAAGTCTGACTATTTTGAAAAGCTGTCAGCCGGGGGGGAATTAAATAACAAGTACGAACTTACATCTTCCTGTGCCCTCGGTGAGCGGCCGGATCGGCCTGGGGACCCCGCCGAGCTCCGGGATCTCCATGTCACGATTCAGCTGATGGACCAGCCAGTGACTGTCATCATCACAAATGCCTTTTGGCGGGGGTCCCAAGGCCGGTCCCTCCACTCACCGTGGGCACAGGGAGATATAAGTGTATATATACTCGTTATCAAATTCCTACCTGTCGGCTACCAGATTTTCAAAATGGCCAGACTTCTCTTTTAAGCTTTTTTTTTTGTTCCTATGACATCGGAATTCATTGTTTTGATGCAAATTGGACCTATTTTATTTTGAGATCTACTTATCTTGGTAATAGAAACTCTCTATGCAGATTTGTACAACTAAAGGTCCCAATATACCTTATACTTTTGTTGGTTGTACATGCTGCTAGTGGATCTGGCCATAGGGTGTATGGGGTTCTCCTGACCAACCACAGACAAAGATGTCAGTGGAAATTCAGGCCTATCAGTAATGGAAATCATCACCCAACCCCTTTGTTCTAGGAGACATAAGCTGCAGCCAGAGCTCTATGGGCCAGATGAAAGAGATAACTGATGGCCGGATCAGTTATAAAAGGTATATGGCAACCTTAAGGACACAAGTCAAACAGGGAAGTTCATAGATTTTCTCAAGAGTTCCATATAAATCAATGAGAAAAATAAACTCTGGCACATTCCATCATAAACCATGACAAAGGTATTCCTCCACCTCTCTAAAAGCTTATAGAGTGCAAACATATGATGGTTCATGAGTCGAGAACCATAGACACTTTATATGCTGCTGTACATACTCATACACATCGCTTTGCGGTGACTTTAGGCGTCAGGTAGAAAATACTACAAGTTTGAGTAATTACGCACTTGACATTTTTAGCCATTTACCTATAAATTGTCCGGAAGCTCCTTAGTATGGAGCTGGCTGCCCTCTGCTGCTGTATAAAGCGCCCTCTGATACTATAAAAAGTATTTAATCTACATAAAATACAGTACAGTAATGACCCTACGCAAAAAAAAACAACTCAACTATAAATGTGCAGCCTGCTTATCTAGGGTTTAGGAGTCCAGTGGGTGGCCCTGGAATAGGATCGCCCACAGGGTTCCTAAGCCCAAAATAAGCATAGATTTATATGAAAAAAGACATGCTCAGCATCATCTTTTCCCCAAAAAAACTACATATAAATCTGCTCACCTCCTCATGCTGTATAACATGCTGCTTATAGATCAGATGTTAAATGTGACAGGTCCTTATTAAAGATACTCCTTATACTTTGGTAATGAAAACTCTTTAGCATAACAAGGAATGAATACCCTGAGGTGGGGAGTTAGCATTCTTAGCTACCAGGGTGTATGTGGAGTAAAAATAAAGGTCCCCATACACCGCTTGTAGTGGATTCAGCCGTCGGTATGAGGTGTATGGGCCGTCTACAAAGACCACAAACAGATGATGTTGGTGGTGGTAGTGGTTGGCTGTGATGGAAAATTACAGCTGACCCCTTTGTTCAGAGAGAAATAAACCGCAGTCAGAGCGCTTTCACTGTGGCTTACTCCTCCCCATAAAGAACAAAGAAATGCTCTGCCCCGTCATAACTATGCTCAGCCGTGATCGGCTAAGCACAGTTATGCTCAGCCAATCGCGGCTGAGCACAGTTATGACGCGGCAGAGGGGGTCGGCATGAGGGACGGCAGGAGCGAGTCGGCCGGCCTCCCAAAGATTACTTCACTGTCAGAAGACAGCGGACAGGGGTCGACACGTATCAGGTATGTATAATACACTACACTTCCGGGTCCACGGGCGGGGGTCGGGGAACACGGGGAAGGAGGCCATTCACATACATAACATACATTACAAAGTTGTATAACTTTGTAATGTGTGTTATTTTGTGAATAATTTCACAATTTGTTGAAAGATGTCTCACAATGATTGTAACTTCCTATCCTCAATTACAATAGAAAGACTAGTACTGTGCCAGGTAAAATAGCAATAACCATTGAGAGCACATTGAAGCTTTAGTTTGAGGGGGGAAATAGCTAGATTTTCCACTAATCCGGAGACTATAAAGAAGCCGTTTTACAGTTATCACATATCTACTGGATACTATACATATACTTGCAATTACAGTTAAAGGGGTTGGCCACTTTATAGTAAAATAGTTCAGTGTACAGTATTAGTAAGTGTAGTCACTGTATATACTGACAGCAGCTCCCTGTGTACCTCATAGAGCTAAAATCAGACTCCCCTCCTCCAGGCTGGGCTGCCCTGCTCTGTGGTGATTCTGCCCATAAGATGGCTGACATAATCATATAAACATATATCCAAAGATCCTATCCTAAGATAATAAGAAGGGAAAAACTAAAAGGGAAGACTAGATGGACCCAGTGGTCTTTTTCTGCTGACAACTTTCTATGTTTTCTTTGTGATTGGTGGCCCAGCCCCAGGACACCCGATACCCCCACCAATCAGCTGCTCGACAAGACCTTTTCTTCTTTTCTTGTGTAGGGGTACTACAGCTCAACTCCCATTCAATTGAACGGGAACTGGCCTGCAGTACCAAGTCAGACTGCCACACAGTGAATCAGGTAGCTTAGATCATTGTTTATTGTGGGTGCCGAATAGCTGAATTCCCAGTATTGGTCACTGAAGGGTTAACACACACTTGTCATTTTTGCATATTAGAATTCACATAACCTCTTTTCCTTTGTGAAATAGTCCTTCGAAGCTTTAAATTATAATATAAAACCCAGGTTGAAAGTCACCATGTATTTTTTTTTTTAATCCAACAAACCTGTCACCTACTGTTTCTCCCTCGCACCTTCCCGCGACTCTGCCCCGACCCTGTAACACGCCGCTGTTAATTTGCTTGTTCTATTCCTTCACCTCTTGCAAACAGAATGAAAAGCATTGCACAATGATGACTTTTTTTTTTTTTTTTTTCATTCTGAAGCGGAATAAAGCCCAGCGTTCCCATCACGACACGGTAAACAGCCCACTGTGTGTGGTTTTCTGCACCTTGTTCAATCATCGCTTTCTTCTGTATATCAAACCATTAAAGCAAATATTATTATCGATCGCCGACCTGAAATGAAGACGTTTGTAATCCGCGTCATTATGATAAACACCGTCCTTATGCAATAACCAAATAAGTCATGACAATGGTTCCTCTTCAGTTGAATACAAAAAAAAAAAAAAAGCTGTTTTTTGTCCGTCTTGCGTCAATATGGATGTTCTGCTGCTCCTGTCCTATTTGTACTCCTGTGTTTGGTTTTTCTACAGCGCTGTGAGTAATGGCTTTAATAGAAAACTGACACAGATAATTACAGCAATCCACAGTCTACAATGCAGCTTGGAGGGAAATCTGTTCATTTCAAGCGTTTTCCTAACAAAGCTAAAACTCGGCTCCAGAATCACTGATGAAATATATCTCCTTTCATGTCTCTCCTCTCTACATGCTTCTTACTCAATATTTTTGTGCCAGGAATATAAATCCATAAAAAAGAAGCCATAGTAGGGGGACGTGTATAATAAAGATATATATATATATATATATATATATATATATATATATATATATATATATATATATATATTGATATGAGAGATTGATTAAATATTAAAATGAAGGCAATGAAGATAATGGCTCTAAATGAAATCTATAATTCTTTGCGATTGTTAAGTCATGCAATATTACAAAGAAGCCCAAATATAAATGTGGAAGTCTTCTGGCTCTCGTCTTCCTGTTTATGTATTCTGGATTTCCTTCAAGACAATAAAGCAGCTGGTATCTAATATCTCAAGTTCACCCTTTAAGTTTTCTTAGTTAAAGGGGTAGTTGACTAAAAAAAAAATCTTTCATATCAACTGTTCCCAGCAAGTTCCAGAAATTAGTTCCCTGCTCGTTACCTGTGCTATTACACACAGTGAGCAGTGGGAGGGGCTGCCTGGACGATCCTTAGATTGTTTGGGCTGGCCATTGAAGTCAGAGGTAGTCTCTCCTCCTACTACATTGAGCAATGCGCATCGGACACATGTTAATGAATTGATAGTTATCCTCAATGTAACATTCTATAGAAAACAATTCCCTGTGACCACACAGAGCTCTTTCTCAGTTCTTGGTGCATTGGTTGGGCATATTGTACTGGTGGGGATCCAAGTGGTACATCCAGAATCCAGGCTGTTAAACACTGGTATAATCACCCGTCTGAATAAAAGTCTTCAGAAGCTATTTAACACAACCTTCCTCACTACCACAAGGCATTGCTCAATACTCACATGGAAGTCTATTATGAGCCAAATATCAGCAACTATAAATGTTGAGTTAATGCAATTAAAAGGCTCTGAAAATTAGTACTTTTTACGGGGATTGGCGCTCATTATCACTGGGGAAAGGGGGGTTAGTTTCAGTAACATAGGATCTATTAGCCCCTCATTCTCCCCTGGTGTTCTCCTGTGGTTTCTTCGGGTCCCCCGCTGACTGCTGCCACCAACACTTCCAAGCAGCAATTCAGCAGACAGCAGTGATTGGCTAAGTAGGCAGTTACTGTCGAGACGAGTTAGTCAGCTGGGCTCAGCGGGGGACACCAGGTATGCCGCAGGGGGACACCTGGGGAGTGTGGAGAGGTAAGCATAAGATAAGTGCCAGAAAGCCCCTAAGTGTTTTTATTCTGAGCAAACAACTCTTACTTCCAGCCGTAGATGATGAGATGAACTGATCTTTGCAGATTAAACTTTTCCTGTATGTTGGAATTTGGTAGATTTGGTCGTACATAGAAATATTTATGGTGGTACTACAGGTCGCATCCAGTATCCAGGCTAATAAGCAACAAAAAACAGCAGGAATCACAGAGGTGCTAACTCAAAATGTACATAGAGATACGATCATTTATAGAAAAAAGGAAGAAGAGTTGCACTCACCGGATAAAATTCTTTGTCTTTATTTCTCCACAGTACTCTACGTATTTCTCCATAGTACTTTCTACTTTCTTCTTTATATACATGATGGTAGATTTGGTCGATTTGTTGCAGTAATTCCAGAAGCTGTCCTATTCATCTGAAATATCCCCATTTAGATGAATCAAATGGATTTACAGCTTCATGTCTATACTACATGGTGGAACATTTTTATGGTAGAAAACAGCTGTACAGATAAAGTTTTGGGAAAGAGGAACAGCAAAATATTAACACGGCTGTCATAGAAAGCTAATCAATAATAATCTATTATTACACACGTACCAGAAACAAGAATATGTGATCTATGCAAATTATTTGGACTTGATGTTGTATTAAAGAAGTGCATAAAAAGTTATTCCATATTTCAGTTATCAGTCATCCCTGATACATACAGTATGTAGTTACCTTACACTTTTAATTATTAATACTATCGATCCTTATTGTTAATAAACCCACAGGCACTTTCACATAATAATATATGGACAATATTTGTAGCCAAAACCACAAATAGAACCTACACAGAAACAAAGGTATAATGTGCAACTCATCTAGGTTTAGCTTACAAATACTAGAAAGTAATATAGAACTGATGAAAATATTGGAGTGAGTGCAATTCATCTATTGCTCATTCGAAAATAATGCCAATGGGAAAGACCATCCAGGTCAAGACCTAAGCAAGATTGTTGACTGCTAAATCAGGGCTGGGAAAATACTATACGTTATTCTGTTTTTTTAAGGACGCTAAGGTAAACAATGATAAATAATGATAAATCAGCAGAAGTCAGAAGCTTAGATAAACAATGGTAAACAAATAGTGATAAATCAGTGGAAGTCAGAAGCTTAGTTAAACAATGGTAAACAAATAATGAGAAATACTAATAACTTTTAAATATACTATATATACCTTTAACATTGGGGAAGTAGCTAAAACAAAGCGATAAAGAGGTTAATGCACCCCTGACGAAGTTTCTTTTTAAAAAAAGAAAAATATATTTCATGTGTTTCGGCTCTGAGGACATAAAGAATTAGTCATAGAAAATATGGACACTTTTTCCCATCATCCTGTATAATTTTGGTGTATAATTAGGACAACAATTATTCAGTGAAGTCTAGCAGTACCCAATTAGACAATACTGCCATCTCCTGCCTTCTACTGGTAGTGCCCAGTATTCATTGCCTGTTGTCTCTATGAAAGTTTTCTGGTAAGTACAATTATTCACTCACACAAAATCTGGATATAAAATATAATAAATCAATACACTGCACATATATAAAAGGCTATATTACACTGCAGCTCCTGCTGTCGCCTAGTGTATGATTACAGTTTTGCACAAGTAGCTTATGGTTAGAGATGAGTGAATAGAATTAGTATTTAAAGCAAATGTACCATCAGGTACAATGCTTTTTTTTTCCATTAACTGATCGGTCCTGGCACTAGTGCGGGGATGCCAGTGACGTGATCCTTTTTTTAAACCGCTGCCTGGATCCAGCACATGGCACCAGTTTATTCCCAAACACTGGCCCACCCTGGAGCACTGGGGGGGAGGTGTGCCGGCCCCCAGTGTGATGAAACCCCCTCCCCTCTGTGACGCAGCTCTCTTGATTCTCATGGAGCTGCATCACAAAGGGGAGATCATCACAGTGGGGGCCGGTGAACCAGCCCCCAGTGCTCCTGAGCAGGCCAGTGCTAAGGAATAGACCAGCGTCATGGTCGGGAACTGGACAGCGCTTCAAAAAAAGAACTGTGCCACAGGCATTCCCGCACTGGCGCGATCAGTTAATGAAAAAATGACGAAGTACTGTACCTGATGGTAAATTTACTTCAAGCAGATTCATTGTGAATTTAAAGGAGAAGTCTAGCAAAAATAAAAATCTGGTACAGGCAGGAGATGGGGAACATAATAAAAAAATGTATACTTACCCGTCCCAGTGCCCCCGCAGCGCCACATCACTGGCTCTCTGATAGTTAACAGAAATAATTTTGCCACAGCTTCCTGCTATGTCACAACTTGGGGAAAGTACCAGACCTGGCAGTTGGATTGCCAGGTGGTTACTTTGCGTCAGCTGGAGCTTCAGGAGGCTGCCGGCGTCTGGGAGCAGTGATACAGTGCTGTTGGGACAAGGAGACAGGTAAGTATACATTACTATGTTCCCCCACCCCCTGGACCTCTCCTTTAAGGGTCCTATTCCACGGGCCGAGCAGGGCCCGATCAACGATGTAAACGAGCGCCGATTTGCTAAATCGGCGCTCATTTACTGGGCCTATTCCACGTGATTGGCTGAGCGGTCTGACAGCTCAGTCAGGCCGCACCAAAGCTGATGCTGTGCCGCAGGACCCGGGGAGGAAGACGGAGCGGAGGAGAAGCCCTGCTAGGTAATGTATGCTGCTTTTCAAATCGTCCTATTCCACGAAGCGTTGTGTGGTGGGTGACCGATGCTTTTAGGTGTGGGCCTAAATAAATGATCAGCCGATGACACGATCATCGGCTGATCATTTTCTCTATTCCACCGAGCGATAATCAGCCGAATCCAGAAAAAAAGACAAATTTGGTCAGCTCTCCTAGAACATCATTCACACTAGGCAGGAGCACGTTGCTATGGCTGAAATATGCCCAGAGCATAGGGGTATTGTAAACCATGGAGAGGCCATAGTACAGTGTAGGGCCCGCCCCGAGCATGAGGCTACCTTATTGTGGTGGGGTGGTTTACACTGTTTGCAAATGGTAACCAAACGCCTCATTATTTTTGTGGGAATTTTTTTTAGCAGTTGGGAGGGCTGCTTTTACCTATTTTCATGTCTGTAGTAGGTCTACACCTTGCCATTGCGGTGAGCTGTTGCATTTTTCTGTGTTTTTGTATAACACACAGCCGATTATCCCTCCGTGGAATAGGCCCCTAACAAAAACAACTAAAATTCTGATTAGAATCTAAACTTTTTGTGATTGACATCAGATTTATTTTATCCCTGGTCCTGTACAATCAGCAGATTGAAGGTAAGCTGTGAAAAAGAGGCGGTGGCAGACACCGGGTAGACCTAGAGACCAACAGCAGTGGAGCAGGATGAGTAAGTATACATGTTTATAGGTTATTTTCTGATTACATCTTTAAATAGGTGGTACCCTAATTGCTAGCTTTGTACTTTGTCGGCCGCATTGTGGTCAACGACTGAATTCTCAAAGTTAGGAGTGGTCAGGAGGCTTTTGGCAAGGACATTGGAGGGTAACTGGTACAGTACCTGGTACAGTCCTCCTGGCTAAAGTAAGAAACTTCAAAAACTTTTGCAAAAACTGGTCAAGAGACTTTACCCACCAATATTCCAGTGTCGTTAACCATTACCCTTTTGTAAGCATTTTCTCTTTTAACTGCAGAATCATTCTTATTTGTAGACGGTGTCACTTTTTGTTTTTGATTTTTTAGAAATGCAAATGAGAAAGCGATGCTTTAATTGTTTAAATCTTTTTGATCTTGAAAAACTCATACTGTTAATTAAAATGATTTCCTTTTGTGCATTTGTGATAAATGTATTTTAAGTTCAGATAATCACCTATTAAACATACAGTACATTGCTCTGTGTTACATCTGGGCTTTATATATTTCCTATTGAATAAAAAAAAAGTCTAGGTCACCATTGTCTTTAGTGTGGTGTTTCAATATTTTTTTAGGGGTGGTAGCTTCTAACGTTGTCTGTTTATAACTATATAATTTGTCTGTTCTGCACCTTATTTGACCTTTTTCTGTTCATCCACCTAAATGAGCAAAACAATCTACACATTGTCTTCTGATTTGTACACATTGGGGCTGATTTACTGCAGTGTCCCATTGTGTAATATTCCTTGTATTTATTGGATGTAGTGGTTTGGGGAAAGGCCCTTTATGCAAATAATGTTAGGGGGTTGTGAAGCATTCTGTTCCTAGTACCCACTTCCTATGAATCAATGGTTTGGAAGTAAGCCTCCTGACCTGCACACGATGATCAGGACATACACCCATCCCTTCCACATCTCAGAAAGCTAACTCCAAGACGTGAATTCGCACAAAGTTAGAGCTGGGTTGCAGAAAGCTCCAGCCATCTTCTGCCCCCTGGACAACCCCATTAATGCACTGTTTATGTTCAGTTGACTTGGATGTTGCTGTTATCTATTGGTTTCTTTGTACTAAGACTGCATATACTTTAG
Source organism: Dendropsophus ebraccatus (assembly GCF_027789765.1). Lineage (NCBI taxonomy): Eukaryota > Metazoa > Chordata > Amphibia > Anura > Hylidae > Dendropsophus > Dendropsophus ebraccatus. The sequence goes on from NC_091461.1 coordinate 33,252,792, forward strand.
CCTTTATGTTACATTGAAGAACAACTAGAAAGTGGGATGTACCTTGCACAAACCCAGCCTCTCTCAAACATCCCCCCCCCCCAAACAGCTTGTACCTTCGGATAGCTGCTTTTAATCCAAGATCTGTCCTGGGGTCGGTTCGGCAGGTGATGCAGTTATTGTTCTTAAAAAACTACTTTTAAACTTGTAGCCCTGTGCCAAACAGCCGTGGCCTAGATTTTGTATGCATTAGGCTTGCATACCCTCTCAGTCCCTCCTGCCCGCCCTCCTCATCATTAGGAATGCTCCAGGCAGATTTTCTACTATTCATCACCCGTGTCAGCACGGCACATGGGCTGGATCAATAAGGTACCTGTGCAGTTTTCACTGCAGAGGAATAGGAAAAATGGTAAAGAGGGCGGGGAGGAGGGACGTAGGGGTGGTGCAAAGTTAGGGCACAGATACTCCAAGCCACGGCCGTTTGGCACAGGGCTGCAAGTTTAAAAGTTGTTTTTTAGGACAATAACTGCATCCCCTGCCAAAAGGACCCCAGGACAGATCTGGGATTAAAAGCAGCTATCCGAAGGTACAAGTGGTCTGGGGGCACAGATTGTGGGTATAGAGTTGCTTTAATCTAATTGTTTTGCTAACTTTCTATGTGTAGTGTTTCCTTAAATTTGAGAACAAAAAAAAGAAAAAGCTCAAAATGTCGATTGTTGTTTGTTCGAAGTTGAAGTTCTGTACAATGCAATTTTAATTTCCAATTTAGAGTTAAAAATCTACCCAGAAATGATATTCCGCAGATAAGTGTCCGCAGCAGCGAGCCATCCGGGTATGTGATTATTAGCACAATGTTACCATAGTGATTTCAGAGATCCAGTTTACATCACTGCTGTATTGGGACAAATTTAATCGCAAGAATTTAAAATGCAATTTTGTTTTATTTCTCACTGGCGGTATCATTTCATTGTCAGAAATTCCAGCAATGAACAATCCATCAAGCTGTCGCACTCAACACACCCAGTACAATGATGAAGTGCTCAGAGACTCCATTCTTCATAATGAGAGACAGGTCAGACAACTTCTAGGAGGTCAAAGCACACAACTTCCAGAGAACATGGTTACACCGATGGCATAAATCCAAATGACATTACAAGGGATGTTTATAGGCTATTTTCCATACAGAGGATCATTATCATTTATATTCATAGGGAAATTAGATAATCTGAGATTAATATTCCACAGGAACTGAATCAAATCAGCCAAGGTGGTTATCAGGGATATCAACTAATACAGAGGCCTAGTGCAATTACTGCTCTAAATCCCTTTAAGCCATACGTGTCTGCCCTGTGCACATACTTCACAGAGTGTCCGAGGCTCACGTAATGTAGGGAAGATCTCTGGCAGAACATAAAATGTTACTGACAGCTACCAGGGGGAGCCATCAGCATGTGTCTATATACTGCGCTGACTTCAATGGAAGCTGTCGAGGTATCTATGTAATGTCTTCCTACTTTATGGCAGGTGAAAGCATCCAGGAACCTATTTAATTCTATGTGCTCTAGACATGGCTTGTACAGATGGCCAGGGTTTACAAAGGAGGGAAAAACAAATTAAACTGGGGAAAACGTGAACACAAGCGTTGTCCCCTCTAGGTGGCACTAGAGAGATAACATTCCTCCTTTTAGAGAGGCTCTAATTTGTATACCCCTTATCCCAGAACCTATGATTTATTTATTTTATTTCTAACATAGTTCTGACACATTGTGTGCTTTACAATGTCATCCTATTGACCCATGTACCCACTGCGACTCACAATCTAACCTAAGTTTGTTTAAGGAGGTTGAGAGGAGATTATAGTACATACAGCATACTGCATGCAGCTGTCGGCCTGGTTGGATCCAATCCCAGGGCTCCAGTGTTACAAGGTAAAAGTGATAACTACTGAGCCACTGCATTACCCAGATATAAGATTCTCTATGACAGCTCAACAGGGAGAAAGATACCAATTCCAAGAGTACCATAGATTTCTAACCATCCCAGAGGTAATAACTATGCTTTGCCCTGAGCACAAAAGTGATCCAGTCAATCCACTCTTCTTAGCTACACACCACAGTGGCCACCGAGGAGTATAGGCTGCACAGAAGAGTTCACCTTGTATCCACTCTTCTCTCTATCTACAGTCTGTGAGCTGTCCCCCTGTCCTTAGTTTAGGCTGGTGTGTAACCCCTCCACCACCCCCTGCTCGCTTCATCTATACGTCATCTAACAGTAGCTAAATGCTAAGGAATATTTAAAGAAGACGATTTAGAATGTTACTTAATTTTGCATTCGGGAAAGAAGTCAGTGACCATAGCCTCTAAACCATTAGTGACCACCAATACACTAATGGGCTTTATTTCGATACATATGCCTTTTTACAAGGTTGCGCCATAAAGAGAATCCACCTCTTCGGGTAGTTTAACCCGTTAAATGCTGATATCAAATTATCCAATATACTCCAATCGGAATTCCCATGGCAAGGTCCGGGCTAAAGGCATGGCTGTGTAGATTGCCTGTCAGCACAGTGCTGACATGGACAATATACTGCACTACAGTAGTAGTGCAGTGTATTGCATCAGTGATCAGAAGATCACTGGTTAATAAACACTAGTGTACAGTAATGTACACTAGTGTAAAAGTAAAAGAAAGTGTAACATAAAACATGTATTCCCATACATAATAAACTGTTGGGTAAAACACTTAAAAAACATAAAAACTATACATGTTTGGTATAGCCACGTCCATAATAGATCAAGCTATAAAACTTTATCATTATTTACACAGCATGATTCACGCTGTAAAATTGAATAAAAAAAGCACCAGAATTGCTGTATTCTGTCAATCCGCCTAAGAAAAAATGTCATAAAAGAGATCAAAAGTTTTCTTTTAGGAAGATAGTTTCTTTGGCACAATAGAAACTATTAGTTAACAAAAACTATGCAAATTTGATATCAAAGTAATATATTTAATAAAGAATATAATAAAGAATATCATTTTTGTTATTTTTACCGCATGCTAAATAGTGTAAGTTTAATAATAAAAAAATAAATAAATCATGTTTTTTTCTATTATCCCTCCAAAAAAGGGTTAGTAAAAATTAATCAGTAAGTTTCATGAACTTGAAAATGGCGGCAATAAAATGTAAAAGTTGGCTGGGCAAAAATAAAACAGCGGCACGAATCTTGAAAGGTGGCAATAAAAAAAAGTATGAAAATGTCTCGGTCATTAAGACCCCAAAAAAACGTCACTAAGGGGTTAAAAGGAATCTGCCTCCATTGTCTGTAGATTTCAGTACTTATTTCAGCTAGTTTACTTGAGTTTGAGCCTGACCCTGACCTTAGTCTTGGTCCATCATTGCCTCTTCATCTTATCCTGAGGCTTGTCACATCCTCTTCCAGTGATGGCCTTTGGCATCTTCCATGGCTTCACCTCTGCCCCTGCCCCCGATGTTCCTCATCCATCAATGTGAACAAGCACCAATTGTTGGTGATCTCTGGAATAGGTGAAGCAGGAGGGTTTCCCTTTTAGCTGCCCAGAAGCAGTTCTACCACTAACACTGAGCAATATGTATTTTGCATCCTGACTATTTGGATGGTCCCTATATACAATATAAATAAACTATAGAAGCCATGAATATATTAGCGGCATGGAGAAATCCCTGAAGCACAATCCAGTCCTTGGACCATCATTTAGGAAGACTTGCCCTAGAATATTGACATACCCAATAAATCTTTCATGGCTTTGCCATTACATTGCTGTAGGCAACTGCAAACTACAAGATAATGTGCATTTTATGTAAACTATATCAAATATAACTTTGACATCCCCATTTATTGTAGGAGGCTGGAGCATGTGATACATAATCACTCTAGGTTTAAGTGGCAGGCTGAGCTATATTACATAGTAACAAACAAGCGCCATCTGGATAGAACTAGAGACAGACGTGTGGGGAGCATGTATGGACACCGTCATAAAATAAAAATAAAGTACTAACCTACTATTTTATTTATGCTTAAAGGGGTATTTCAGCAAAAAAAAAAATATATATATATATAAATATTGTAATTTTATTATAAGAAAATGTAAATATTTCTGTGTTTCCATTGACTGGCAACAGTAAGGAGCGACATGGCCCCTGTGATGCCCCCAGTGGCCGTTTCGGAAACTGCAGAGTCTCAGAAGCCCTGGTCCTGACACAGTTAGATATCGCTAGTGCTGCTACATGCAGTGTTAGTGATGGTGAGCCACTTCTAATGGCTATCCTCACTTTCTCTGCTTCACTATGTGGTCATAAACAGTAAGTACTTTTTTCCACAGAGACATATCAAAAGTTTTTATTAGTCAGGATGTTCAGACCACAACTGACCAGGAGAATGAATGGGTAGAGATGTGGCTGCCATGCACCCCCCTCTCTCTCCCTGTCAGCGAGACAGCCCTATAAATTTATATTATCCAGACATCTCGGTCACATGACCCAGAGTCGGGAGAGAATGTGATGAGTGTTGTAGAATTCTCTTGGATTAGTCACAGTCTAAACACTCTGTATGTCTCGCTGACATAATATATCAGAGGTTTATTTTTTATGACTTTGCCCATGTAACCCTTAGCCACACCGAGACGTTACTGTATGTCTCAGTGGGGCACTGCCATTATCACAGGAGAACGGGAGTGGACCTCCCATTAAACCAGACAGCCCTCTGTTACTGTGTAGCAGAGGGCTGCAGTTGCACGCCGACACAGCCTGATCGCTGTTTTGACATTAAGGGTGCGTTGACACCTACAGGATCTGCAGCGGGTTTTCATGCTGTTTGCAGCTAAATCAGCTGTGGATCCTGTACTGTGAAGCTCAATGGGCCCCATACACGCAGCGAATCCACTGCCTGCATGGGACCCAGCCCCTTTAACCCCTGCGCCGCCGCCGGCAGCTTACAGCCCCGGCGTGACCCTTGAACTCCAAAATACTTAGCTGCACAGGTACCATATAGCAGAGGATTTCATGCTGCGAGTTCCGCAATGCTTCAGAAGGTGGTTTTTACTATGTTTCTACATTCTCACAGCAGATTTTCATTCTGCTGCAAGAATGTATCCCCTGCCCACTAAGGCCCCGTTCCCACTGAGCAAAGCTAGCGGAATTCCGCGACGGAATTGTCCGCCGCGGAATGCCGTTAGCCTCCCGCTCATAATGGGACTCTATGGAAGGCGCGCGCTCCTGCCCTGTCCGCGCTGAAGAATGAACATGTTCATTCTTCAGCGCGTACAGAGCAGCAGCGCGCGCCTCCCATAGAGTCCCATTATGAGCGGGAGGCTAACGGCATTCCGCGGCGGACAATTCCGTCGCGGAATTCCGCTAGCTTTGCTCAGTGGGAACGGGGCCTTAGGGTATGTTCACACTGAGCAAAAGCGGCAGAATTCCACGGCAGAGAACCCTGTCTGCCTCAGTATCTCAGTGTCTCTATGGAAGTGATTGCGAGACATCCGCCACAGAATTCCACCTCTTTTGCTCAGTGTGAACACACCCTAAGAGTATGGGTGTGTTCAGACTGAGGAATCCATGCAGAGAAGTTCCCTCAGATGCCGTCACTCACTCCCACACTCATCTCCTTCTGTGCCACAGACTCATAGATGCGCGCCGGTGTGAGCGACGGAATCCGCAGTGGGTAATCTGCCCAGTGTCAGGATCAGGTGATACAGACATGACAAGACAGTGGGCCCTAGGTCTGAACCTACCCACTGTCCCTGCTTACTTGCCTTGATCGGCCCTAGGCGGCCGTGGACAACCAAATAGATGTTCCCTACGCTGATAAAGTGCACACAGAGTGAGACAGAACATAAAAGAATGGTAAACAGGCCAAGTCAAATCCAAACAGGCAGCGCAGTACAAAATCAGCAGGCAAAGGTCAGATAACAAGTCTAGTCAAACAGAGGGATTAGGAGAGGGGTTGGCAGGAATAGACAGGGAAGCTGGGACCAGGAGTTAACCTGAATAGCCAGCGCTGGAACTCCGCCTCAGCTTTGTTTTATGCTGAGCAAGAGCCCGGTCCGGATCCTCATTGGACCGGCGCTCTGATCTTCCAGGCTTCAGACAGGCAGAGAAACCAGTCAATCAAACAGACCACCCAGCTGTGTAAATCAAGTCCCACAGCTTCCCAGTTTAACTCCTGCATTGCCAGGAAGCTGTGAAGCAAGCGGGTGTGTCACTCAAAAGCAAAATAGGCCCAATTCAGACCAGGTTACTGCACAATGCTGACACCCAGATTTCTCAGTGTGAACACATCCTATTCGCTGTGTAACTCGCAGTAAGAAATCCTCTGTGATGTGGTATGTGTGAAACTGGCCTCAAAAATAGATATAATATATATCAGGGCATGCTGGGAGTTGTAGTGTTGCAACAGCTGGAATATTAGCCAAATAACTAATAGTAAAACTATGTTGTTTCCTATAACAACCAATTGCAGCTCAGCTCTCTGCCCTAGAAGATTGACAGCAGAGCTCTGATTGGTTGCTGTAGTTTTTGATTATGTTCCCAATGATGAGAAGGTGTAAAGGACCTGCGATGACATCATGGCAGTAGCGTAATTTGGTGGGGGCAGAGAGGGCGGCTGCTCCTGGGCCCACACAGGCAGGGGCCCACTGAAGATTTCACCAGTTAATGCTGTCCGCAAAAACTATTGCTTTTGCAGACAGACTTAACAAGTGTCTATTGGTTGTAGGTGACCCCTGGCCAGCAACCCTGGCCGATAACATAATCGGTTGGGGGCCCACTGAGACTCACTTGCCCCCCCTAGGCTAAACCCCTAGCTACGCTCCTGCATCATGGTCATGTGATCCACAGCAAGCAGTTTACTTCAGATGAGGTAAAATCTCCTGACTTTCCTCACAGACCCCTAGTATCTTCTGTGGTGGCAGTCTGGTGTGTGGGAGAATAAGGGGAGGAGGGTAACATGGGCAGAGGAAGAGGCAGCTTTCATAGGAAGAGGTGGTGAGGCGTCAGTGATGGAGGGGGCAGAACTTAGTGAGGGAGGGGCAGGAATGGGGACACTGCTGCCATCAGTGCAACAAGGACAAGCTTTCTAGTGTATATGCTGAGGACTTTATTCTGTGTGACTATACAGTAAATAAATATATATATATATATATATATATATATATATATATATATATATATACATACACACATACCATGGCCACCTTGTCCCGTGCACCATGTGAGGAGTCCAGTCACTCAGGCATTGTTATGTTGCATAAAGCACCTGCAAGGTCCTTGGACCGTGAATGTGGCTCTGGGGACCTAACAGGACAGGTTTTCTTGGAGTATCAAAGTGCAGGAGAGCAGATTATTCTCCCATGTTGTAGAGGTTCTGAATGTGTCCTCCTACCTCACACTGTGCACCTCTTACAGGAGAGCACAATAACAGTATGTCCATTAACCCCTTGCCTCTTCAGCCTGTTTTGACCTTAATGCCTGGGGCCTATTTTTCAAATCTGACCTGTGTCTCTTTATGTAGTGGTAACTCTGCGATACTTTGAACTATTAGGCTATGTTCACACTACGTAAGAGACTGGCCGTTCCGTGTCCCCAGCCGGGTCACGGAAGGGCCGGTCTCTGGCCGGATCATCTCGGCCGGTACTTAAGTACTGGCCAGGTGATCCTTTTCGGCCGCAGAGCTCTGATTCCCATAGCCCACAGTGAAGCGAGCAGCCGGAGCCGCTCGCTTCACTGTGTGAACTGACAGGTCTTTCTGCGACCGGAATTCACTGAATTCCGTCCGCAGAAAACTGACATGTCAGTTGTTTGCGGAGGCGTATGGGATCCCGGCTGGAGCACACACGATGTTTGTTCGCTCCGGCCGGGATCCCATAGAACAACAGGCATTGTTCCACCGCGGTAAAAGTACGGCCATTGTTGCCATCGGCAACAACGGCCGTACTTTTATGTTGTGTGAACATAGCCTTATTCAGAATTTTTTTTTCTCATGACATATTCCTCTTTATGTTTGTGGTATACTTAGGTTGATGCGTTCAGTAGTTTTTTTGTAAAAAAAAACAACAAAACAAAACACATTTGCGCAAAAAACTTACAAAATTTACGTTTCTTTATATTCAAAATTCTCTTGTTCTAAGACAAATAGTCATGCCACATAAACTAATTATTACTGCAACATCTGCAACATGTCTGCTTTATTTTATTTTATTTGACGTCATTTGGTGAACGTCCTTTTACCTGTTAGGATGTTAGAGGGCTTGAATATTTTGCAGCGATCTTTAAAATTTTCAGGAAAATCTCAAATTCTGAATTTTTTAGGAAGCAGTTCAGTTCTGAAGTGGATTTGTGGGGCCTGTATGTTAGTTACCCCTATAAATCCCTCCACTGTAAAAACTACACCCCTCAAAGTATTCAAAGTAATATTTCTGAAGTTTACTAACCCTTTAGGTGTTTCGTAAAAATGTAAGGAAGTTGGAGGAGAAATTTAAAATTTTCATTTTTTGGGCAGATATTCCATTTTAATCCATTTTTTTCCCTCTAACACAGCGAATACTAACTGAGAAATGGAACCGGCTGGGTCTTGGAACGGCCGGTCTCATATGTAGTCTGCACATGGCGTTAGGCCGTAAAACTTTGTAATGTGTGTTATTTTGTGAATAAATGTTTAGCGCCGCACTTCCCCTTTAAATCATGTCTAGCATTCAGACTATGTGGTATTCTACATGCAAGTCTGAAAATCTAAAAAGACTCTCTGTTGAGTAATATACGTCTACAGGATCCTCCCCTTTTTAGTGGGTGAATTTTTTCTATGCCCATAATTTTTAAAAATGATACATCTCCTTCATGTTTGTCTCTAAAATGCTTACTTAAAGGAGAAGCCCAGCGAAAATTTGCATTAAAGTATTGTATTACCCCCCAAAAGTTATACAAATCACCAATATACACTTATTACGGGAAATGCTTATAAAGTGCTTTTTTCCCCGCACTTACTACTGCATCAAGGCTTCACTTTCTAGATAACATGGTGATGTCACTTCCTGGATAACATGGTGATGTCACTTCCTGGATAACATGGTGATGTCACTTCCTGGATAAAATGGTGACTCCCAGAGCTGTGCGGGCTGTGGCTGCTGGAGAGGATGATGGCAGGGGGACACTGAGGGACACTGAGCATCCCCTCTGCCATCATCCTCTCCAGCAGCCACAGCCCACACAGCTCTGGGAGTCGGGTCGTGACATCACCATTTTATACAGGAAGGAAAAAAGCACTTTATAAGCATTTCCCGCAATAAGTGTATATTGGGGATTTGTATAACTTTTGGGGGGCAATACAATACTTTAATAAACATTTTCGCTGGACTTCTCCTTTAAAGAGAAGACATTTATTGCATTATTCTTACAATCAAAAATATGGCGTCTGATTTACGTTTTGAGACTGTTGGATGTGCATCCGACATATTGTACTTCACAAGATACACATGTGGCTAAATATACCACATTAGTGGTGTTACAATTAATATAACTGTGTATCTTGTATGTATTGCCATTAGAGCAAGACTCAAATTCTCTAGAAACCGTCATGTGTGAACATGTCAGACATCTCTGATGTCCACATCTATAAGAGCCTCTTATAAGACACCATATTACTGATTGTGAGAACTGTGCAATAAATGTCTCCTATTTAAGTAAGCATTTTAGAGACAAACATGAAGGAGATGTGTCATCCTTAAAAATTATGGGCATAGAAAAAATTCACCCACTAAAAAGGGGAGGCTCCCGTAGACGTATATTACTCAACAGAGAGTCTTTTTCAGACTTGCATCTAGAATGCTGGATGGTCTAAATGCTAGACAAGATTTAATTCTAACTTATTAGTTATCTGTTAATGGAATTTGAATGCGAAGTTATTCATGCCCTTATTCCCACTATAAGATGTAGGTTGCGTTAGTTTATAATCTGATGAATTGTTCTCAAATGTTATGTCGCAACTATATATATTACTATCTTTTATATGCTGGGATTTAAATAATATAAGGTATTTTCTATAAAGGTTTCCCATAATGTGAATTTCCCATACTGCTATGAGTAGTAGTCCATCTGTTTCCAATTTATTTTAAAATTTTTATCCGAAGACTGGGTGCTGGATATTTGTCGTATTTCTTTATGTGATCCTTGTTCTGGATTACCTACATGAAGGCTCATGGCTGGGCGAGCTGACTATTACTGGCTTTATTATCTGAAGATGTTGGTAATAAAGGAGGAGATCCTGGCCCTCAGTCTTCAAACAATTGTTCCTGCTGGAATACAGGACCAGGCGCAGCAAGGTGTTTCCTCCTCCGCTGTAGCTGTGCTGCTTTCTTCTGAGACGTCCTCCATCTCAGCTTCTTCCTCCTCTGTTACAGTGATGTCTTCTTCCAGAATCTCTATCTCTGGTTCCTGTGAACAGAATAAAGAATGTTTCTATAAGGAGTGTATGATCAGCAGCCGAGACCCCCATGTATAATGCTCAGGGACAGTAGGTATACATGGCAGGGGCTCACATGTGGCACCAACTAAAAGCATGGACAGGGGGCATTTATTCTACCAATGTATAACCAACTACATAGGGTAAAGCATTGCGTGACATCTGTGTGTGGTTATATCATCTGTACATAGTGGGGTCTGTGGATCAGAGAAGTTCTATATATGAGTAGTGTGTACAGACATAGGAAAATTCTAGCTTTCTGATCAGTATAATTTAAATGTAAATGTTGTTTTTTTCAGCATCATATGAAGCTACATTATGGATCATGATGCAATATAAGGATGCGTACACACGTACAGGATCCGCAGCAGATTTGATGGTGCAGATTTGATGCTGTGTTCAGTTATTTAGATGAAATCTGCTGCGGATCCACAGCAGAAAATCTGCTGCGGATCTGGTACATGTGAACGTACCCTTATAGTGATCTGGTGACATCACTCACTTCGTCCTCTGGGATCCTGATGCCGTCATCCAGTTTCATGTAGATCGGCTACAATAGAACAGGTGAGAATTAGTTCTTCTGTGATTGGTTTTAATCATTCATCTTACAGAATATCTCTCATCTATTAGCTGTGTCTATAATGTACAATGCTAGGTAGTCAGATTATTCACCACTGCTAGTGATACTGCCCTTGGCTAGTTAAAGGGGAACTATCAGCAAGTTAGACAAGTCTAACCTGCTGATAGCCCCCTATAGCAACGGGGATGCTAACAAGGAAGGTATGTGTGTTAATTTCCTCCTCGGTGCCGATCCCGCACTGTTACTTGGGGTAAACTCTGCTCCAGAGCACTATTAGGAACTCTGCTGCATCATCCGGGCCGCCCACTCCATTGATTATCATTAGAAGGGACGAGACGGATGATGCAGCAGTGCTCCAACAGTGCTGTGGATGATGCGGCAGTGTTCCTAAGGCTGCATCCACGCGTTCAGTGTTTTTCCCGGTCCGTGATTGTGGTCCGGCAGCAACCTCCGTGATCCGTGCAAAACAGTCCGTTTTTCATCCGTTTTGCATCCGTTTTGTATCCGTGTCCATTTTTTTCATGGATCTGTGTTAAAGCATTTTAAATTACATTGATTACATCACATCCGTGTTTTTCACGGACAACTTCCCGGAACGTGTGAATGCAGCCTAATAGTGCACTGGGAAGGGTTTACCCCAACTAAGGCTGCATTCACACATTCCGGGAAGTTGACCGTGCTCACGGATCCATGCGCACGGACAATTTTACAGCCCATTGCTTTCTATTGGGCTATTCAGATGTTCTGTGATTTCACGGATCCGTGATCCGTTCCGTTAAAAAATAGGACTCGGAACGGATGCACAGAAAGGTTTCCCCATAGAAATCAATGAGATCCGTGTTTTTCACGGATGTACATGGATGTGACATCCGTGTTCATCTGTGAAAAACACGGATGTGATGTAATCAATGTAATTTAAAATGCTTTAACACAGATCCATGAAAAAAACGGACACGGATACAAAACAGATGAAAAATGGACTGTTTTGCACGGAGGTTGCTGCCGGACCACAATCACGGACCGGGAAAAACACTGAACATGTGAATGCAGCCTAACAGTGTGGGTTTGGCACCGACCTTCCTCCTCAGCGTCCCCGGCTCAGCAGGTTAGATTCGTCTGAACTGAAATGGAGCCAATAACTTGCTTATGGAGGCACCAGTACATAATCTCACTATATAGCACTGTACACTGTAATGGTGGCTAATAGGCCGCACAATAACATGTTTGTTAGGAATTTGTTTTTAATAAGATCTCTGTGTTTTTAAACCAGCCAAAATCTGAAAAGAAATATCAGATATAATATTTCACAATATGTGAAGAGAAAATACTGATCTAAAGGGATATCTGCTGATTGGGAGAAATTGCAAGAACTCTGATTCTCCTTCATCCTATAGTTCTAGTTTTTCCTGCTGATTATGGCTATGTTCACGCAACGTTTTCTATGCTCCATTTAAAATGACGTACGTTATTTAGCTGTCTGGCCTCCCCTTAGTGCAATGACGGCTGTTGGTACATTATTTTAGTTTGGAATTGCTAATTGGACTTTGGGTGTGGCTTAATTGAAAAGTCCATTGAATTCAAAGGGGAACTCCAGGTAGAGGTTAAAAATAATGAAACTTCTGCAGAAGCATATAGCATTACTTACCTGCCTATTCCAGTTTCGAAACTACCAAAAATCCATTTATTTGTTTTTTTTTTGTTCTGTATTGTGTTTCTGTTCTCCCTGATTGAGCAGTTCCCAGAATGCAATGCTTTCACTCAGTTGATCCTCACAGTCCCCCACCCATCACAATCAGTAAATTTAGTGCTGCACCAGCTTCTGGCCGGTCAGAGATGGTGAATCACTCAGGGGATTGGGTTATCCAGCCAAGCCTCCTGTGACATCACGCCCTGCCCCCTGTCTGCATCATCAGCCTGTGCTCAGCAAACACACACAATGTGAGACAGAGGCATGGAATATTTGTCTCCTAAGGTGGAAGAGCAGTGGGAGCAGGAGACAATGTGAATTGGCACAGGGGCCATTTTTTTTCACTTCCTGGATTTCTATCAGCTACCAGTGTGGCAGAACCGCACAGATATGGTAATACAATATATAGACACATCTATATAACTTTTAATGTACTTTTAATAGAAAACAAGTGTTTCTTATCCGGAGTTCCACTTTAATTAGGCTGGGTTCACACTATGTATATTTGAGGCTGTATTTGTGAGGCTGTATAGCAACCAAAACCAGGAGTGGATTGAAAACACAGAAAGGCTCTGTTCACATAATGTTGTAATTGAGTGGATGGCCGTCATTTAATGGCAAATATTTGCTGTTATTTTAAAACAACGGCTGTGGTATTGAAATAATGGCCGTTATTTACCATTATATGGCGGCCATCCACTCAATTTCAACATTGTTTGAACAGATCCTTTCTGTGTTTTCAATCCACTCCTGGTTTTGGTTGCTATGAGGACCTGACATGAGGACCAAATACAGCCTCAAATATACATAGTGTGAACCCAGCCTAATAGTCAAAACGGAGAAAGAACGGTGACAAAAGAAAAACTGTGTGTGAACAACTAATAAAAAACGTCCGCTCTTTGTAAAAGACATCCAAAAATAATGATCATGTTCATTATTTTGACGTCCGCAGCAAAAACGTCCTTTACTCAATACATTGTGCGCACTGGACGTTGTGTGAACATAGCCTATCCATGTAAATCCCTTTATAAATTATAAACTCTACAACAATGTTACATCAGTTCTCCCAACTTGTGACTCTCCAGCTGTTATAAAACTACAACTCCCAGCTGGCTGTTCAGCCATGATAGGAGTTGTAGTATTATATCAGCTGGAGAGATGGAGGTTGAGGAAAAAAATATAGACTAATAGGAATAAAGCTCTTACCCCGTCATCATCTTTATCATCCAAATCCTTATAGAAGAGAAGAGAGAAAACAGAAGTTATACATACAATAGGACAGTAGGGATATTGTTACTGTGGAGGGATAGGCTGGAAATTGTGGGTTACAGGTCTCCAAGCAAATATCTGCAGAAAAGATAAAGTGATTTTCAGCTTTCATAAAAAAAATTTGGCCTCATAACCTGTAATAAACGGCTTTACATATGTTCTGTCCATGTATGGCGTCTGCAGTGTATGACCAATATATGGGCTGGGGACCATATGCCATAACCATAGGCCTCATAGACCCAATATGTGGGAGGGGTGTTAACCCTTTTTTCACTAAATAGCCAAGTATGATATCGTATATAGATATATCCTGCAAATAAAATGTGTATTACAGAGAATATTATACTGTATATATCCATGTGTATCCATGAGTAATGTGATCAGTGACTATACCACCAATGTACAGTGTGAATACACCAGTAATGTGATCGGCTCCTATCACTTACGTAATATTTTTTGTTGATCCTCAGTCCATAGATTCTTGCCTGTGAAGAAAAAGAAAAGCGTTATAAGTTACTTATGTGTTCTCTATTCTGAGCTGTGATATAGACGGATCTCTCACTGCTCATGGTAGGAATACATGGTAATGCTTCAGGACTTTTACCTTCTCCAGGGTGAACTCTTCCTCCTCTTGCTGATTCTTGAATAGCTAGAAAGTTAAGAGATGAGTGAGATGACATGATGCTTGTATGTGGTGGGGTAGGAGGGTCTGTTCCAGACAAGGGCGTAGCTAATGTCTCTTGGGCCCTGGTGCAAGAGGTCAACTTGGGCCCCCCCTTCCTTGATGCTATTGGTGTGTTTGCGTATATATATATACAGTGGTGCCTTGGATTACGAGCATAATTTGTTCCGGGACTGTGCTTGTAATCCAAATCCACTCTTAAACCAAAACAAATTTTCCCATAAGAAATCATAGAAATGCAGACAATTGGTTCCACACCACAAAAATAGTGGTTTATTATTCTGAATAACATGTAAAACAGATGAAACAAACATTCAGAAACAGCAGAATATGTGATATTATAAGTTACTGTACAGTGATGGAGAGGAGGGGAAACACAAGGGCTGACAGAGACTGCAGGAAGTATGAAGGAATGAGCAGGGCAGATGTGGGCACATACATGCAGCTCTCTCTGTCTGGGGAGAGAGGGGTTACAGCTATGGAGAGATTACCTCCACATTCCTGTCCCCTGATGTAAGCCCCAGCCGAAAGTGGATCTGCTATGATTTGGAAGGTGAGGGAGACTTCAGAGTACAGTGCTGTAGACGCCGCTATGCAGACCATGTCCCTCCCCCACTCACGCTCCCACCCAGTACAGGGAGCTCTTAAACCAAAGCAATGCTCTTAAACCAAGTCACAATTTTGAAAAACTGTAAGCTCTTAAACCAAAATGCTCTTAAACCAAGTTACTCTTAAACAAAGGTACCACTAAAAAAAAAAATATATATATATATATATATATATATATATATATATATATATTATATATATCAAGACCGATATTACTAATAATACCAGTATACCAGTATATAGGAAATATTAACACCATAAATATTACCGCCATACTGTTACTAACCAAATGCTGTACACTGAGACCAATATTGCCAATAATAAATATTACTGTCACACCACAACCACTACCATCACCACCATATTGTTACTGACCAAATCCAGTATACTAAATCCAATTAAACACAGTACTAGATTTCAAGTAACAAATAATGCCACCACATACAGACTAACACCACCGCTGCTACTGACTAATACCACCACATACAGACTAACAACACCGCTGCTACTGACTAATACCACCACATACAGACTAACACCACCGCTGCTACTGACTAATACCACCACATACTGACTAACACCAACGCTGCTACTGACTAATACCACCACATACTGACTAACATCAACGCTGCTACTGAATAACATCCACTGTACACAGATTACTATCCCCCTTAAAGATGCCCCCCATGTTAGCCCCCTCATAGATGCCCTCCGGTATCCCCCTTATAGGTGGCCCCCTAATGTTTTCCCCTTATAGATTGCCAGACCTGTGTTGTCCCTCTTATAGATACCCCCATGTTATCCCCCTCATAGATGTCCCCCATATTATCCCCCTTATAAATGTCCCATATGTTATCCCCCTTATAAATGCCCCCCAAGTTATCCCCCTTATAGATGGACCCCTGTGTTATGCCCCTTATAGATTCCCCCCCTGTGTTTCCCCCTCTGTGTATTCTCCCTTATAAATGCCCCCTTATGTTATCCCCCTTATAGATGGCCCCCATGTTATCCCACTTATAGATGGCCCCCTATGCTATCCCCCTTATAGATGCCCCTTTTGATGTTCCCCTTATAGATGCCCCCCTATGTTATCCCCCTCATAGATGCCCCCCATGATATCCCCCTCATAGATGCCCCCATGTATCCCCCTCATAGATGCCCCCATGTATTCCCCTCATAGATGCCCCCATGTATCCCCCTAATAGATGTCCCCCATGATATCCCCTCATAGATGGCCCCATGTATACTCCTCATAGATGCCCCCATGTATCCCCCTCATAGATGGCCCCATGTATACCCCTCATGGATGGCCCCATGTATACCCCTTATAGATGCCCCCATGTATTCCCTTCATAGATGCCCCCATGATATCCCCTCATAGATGGCCCCATGTATCCCCCTCATAGATGCCCCCATGTATCCTCCTCATAGATGCCCCCATGTATCCCCCTCATAGATGACCCCGTCTATGCAAAGCACATTAAATAAAAAAAAACACAACTCACCTGACAACTCGCTCCCCCGCCGTGGCTCTGGCCCCCGGCTATGTCCGGTCCCATCCCCAGCAGCACACGCACCAGGGAGCTCTGTGTGCACTGGGGCTGTTACTTCCGGCATAGGGAGCGCGTGTTAGTGACGCTCCCTGTGCCGGAAGTACTTCCCCGAGGAGCACATAGAGCTCCCTGGTGTGTGTGCTGCCGGGGATGGGGCCGGATGGAGGTGAGGAGCCACGGGCCAGCCGGGGACCAGACTGGACTGCCTCTTGTGATCGCAAGCTAAACACTGCTTGCGGTCACAAGAGAGAGTAGGAGGAGGACAGTGCAGTGGCAAGGGGGGCCTCGCGGGCCCCCCCTTGATAGCGGCCCGGTTGCAGCGGCGACCGATGTGACCGTGCTAGCTACGCCACTGGTTCCAGGTAATTCTGGGGAGGGGTGTCTGTATACATTATGGATTATGTGATATATTAGTAATCTGTATGATAGTAGATGTCAGTGGGAGCGGATTAATAATCCGATGTATGTTGTTTAGGTAATAGGTATAAATGGCATTACAGATGTGCTGCCCTATGATGTGTCCCCTGTGTAGCTGATACTTACATAGTCCTCGGCGGTCTTCAGGGCATGCTCCATGTACCAGAGTGGGAGTGGCTACAATGGAACAGGAAATATTCCTATTAATTCTGACATTTCATATAAAATTCTGAGTAACAGATAAAGTCCCCGGCACTGACATTCTGGGTGTAGCAGGCCAGCAATACTGACGCCATCATGGTCGGCACGTCGTACGATCCGTCGTCCTGGAGCTGGCGGTCCATCTCTTCATAGGCGACGGTCGCTCCATACATCGCTGGTTCCTATAAAAAAAATGTTTAATCCTGTAAGAATAAGTCTTGTAAATGCAGGTAATATACAGAGCTGAGAGCTCTAGTAATGTACATGGACTATATGGATTTATAGCCACACCTGTAATGTACATCACAGATATTAGAACACAAACAAAAACTTGAAATGTGACCAATAAATTGTAAAAATAAATAATAAAATATTATGTTATCGGTCACATGAAAAGTTCTGTACAATATATAGAATTACTATACAGATCCACATTTCCTCTGTAGGGTCCATATAGTATCCTGCATAATGTATATTATAGTATGCTATATACTCATCATAGACAAAGGGAATGGGTAAATAATGGAAAAAACTACCAATAAACTTCTATATGTACGGACATTGTGTTACCCCATATATGTAGCAGAGCAGAACGTGTTGTGTATATTTGGCGTAAGGGGATACAGCAGCCAGGTCCGTTATCTAGCTGTGACATCCATCTATAAGCTCCATAGCTGGTTCAGCACCGGTGGATGTGGACAGTTCTCTCCCTATCTCCTATATACACTGTGTAATGAGGAGAGAACCAATAACTGTTACCATAGCAACCAATCACATTTCACCTCTCATTTATCTGTTGTACATAAGGGTATGAAAGCTGAACTCTGATTGGTTACTTTGGGCATAGATATACAACTCTATGTAAAGAAGGGTGTACAATACCGT
Source organism: Dendropsophus ebraccatus (assembly GCF_027789765.1). Lineage (NCBI taxonomy): Eukaryota > Metazoa > Chordata > Amphibia > Anura > Hylidae > Dendropsophus > Dendropsophus ebraccatus. The sequence goes on from NC_091461.1 coordinate 33,271,144, forward strand.
GTGTATAGAGGGGTATTCAGTACAGTGTGTATGGGGGTATACATTACAGTGTATAGAGGGGTATATAGTACAGTATTTATAAAGGGGTAAATAGTAAAAATGGTCTGAACCTGCCGAGGTTCGGGTTCGAACCCGAATGCTCAACATCAGATTCCCGCTGTCTGGCCGCTCCGTGCAGTGGGCGGATACAGAGGGAGGACCGCATGGAAAACTGGGATACAGCCTATGGCCGGGAATCAATGCCGAGAGTTCGGGTTCGTACGAACCCGAACCTCGGCAGGTTCGGGCCATCCCTAGTATATAGTACAGTTTGTGTATATGGAGGGTTATACAGTACAGTGTGTATAGAGGGGTATAGAGTTCACTGTGTATATAGAGGGGCACTCACCTGAAGATGATTCGGAAAGTGCGATGTAATCCTGTAAATCCAAAAAAACTGAAATAGAGGGGAGGAATAGGGGTGGGGGGGGGGGGAGGGATAGAACTGGGGTAATAGTCTCCTGTGCGCTGAGAGGTCACTGTAGTCGCTGTGGTCACACTCTCTCTCTCTCTCTTTCTCTCTCTGAAGATCAGTAGCAGTTGATCTGCAGTTTCAAAAACGTTTTGGGGCCAGTAACTGTCAATCACAGGCCGGTCACATGACAGTCACATGACCTGACTGTATCTAGCCAATGTCTCTCACATTCACAATGGTTTCCATCCTCCTTCCCTATAATACTTTCTTACTTCAGTTAATGACAGTGAGAAGAAAGAACAGATACAGCGATGGGATGATGATCTGTTACTGATCATCTATAGACTGCACAGTAATATCACCACCCGTCCTCATTCCCTTTCTCTCTGGTGGATCAGAAGCAATGGCTGATCCTCCTGTTATACCCCGATCCCTCAATATACAGACATCATCAGATGTGTCACCCAGTGTAGGATATGGTATATATCTTATAGTGAGTTCAGAAGAGGACGATTGTATCTATTACGGAGTTTTCACTAATTTGTAGCAAAATATTTTTCATTTTTTTTGTAGAATATTTCTAGTCCTCTTCCCATAGCTATAACATTATAGGCAGGCTTTACACCATAAGCAGCAGAGAAATCTGTAGGGTACTGAAAACCTGAGACATATCCCCCATGTCTGACCATACAGAAGACATTTCTGGGTACAGCTGAGGGACATTAGGGGACATCTTGTAATGAAGGACTTCATGTTGGCCCTTTCCAGATGAATGAAACCTGTTCTATCAAGTGTTGTGTTGACTGTAATTCTTCTATCACACAATGCCGCTTTTTTGTGCCAAGACCAGAAGTGGATCCAACAGAAGAGAGAAGTACACGTCCTCCCTTTATATTTTCCATCCCATGTAAATTCACTTCTGCCTCTGCACTGGCATGTGTGAGACCAGCATAAATGTAAGGCACTTTTGAATAGTTTTTTGAATTCTGTGTGTAGTGTGTGTAGGACTGTCAGCTTTTACCAACTTTCAGGTTTTTCCCAATGGTTTTTCCCACTACCCTCCAGCCGGTATTCCATGACTATATTTTTTTTTGTTTTTTTCTTTTGTAATATTGTTGTTGTAGCCAATGTGCAATACTTTTGGTTTACAACATTTATTTGGATTGTGGGCATATTTGGTTGTGCCTTCTGTTTCAGTAGTTTTTATTAACAGGAGTTTTCAATTTTTTACACAAAACAACAGTTGTAGAAATAACAGTTGACAACAAATGTAGTGTCTAACTACCATATTAATGGGGGAAGAGGGTCTGGGGATGAGGGAAAAGAGAGGTGGGGGGGAGGCAGGAAAGGAAAAAAGGGGGGGGAGGGGAGAAAGGAAGGTGAGGGAGAGAGCAGGTAAAGAAGGGGGGGAAGGGGAAGGAGAGGGAAGGGTAAGAAGGACGATATGGGAAGGGAGTGGGGGGGAGGGGAGGGGAAGAAGGGGGGAGGAACAGGAGGAGCATATACGGGGGGGAACAAAACGAGAAGGTGGGTGACACACATTCGCCTAAGTCGAAGTAGTAATTGTAATCAATCCGTATAATTGTAGTAAGATATATAGCAATATAACAATGTTACAGTAGCATAGGAACATCCATATAGTAACACATAACTGGTAGCAATAAAGTAACTTAAGATGTAAGAAGGGAGCAATAAGGTAGAAGTATAGGTGTTATAGAGCATGCAGAATGAGTATGACCAGTTCGTAACAACCTCTTGTAAGTAGTATTGTCCAACCACGTCTATGAAACGTGAGAGGGCGGAAGGCGAAGCATGAAAGGGTCCGCCTGAAGTAGACATAGCTGCTAACTCAAATGTGGCTGACAGACGAACATGGAGGGAGAGACACAAGACTAACAGGGGGTAACAAGGATAGACATACAGAGATGCGGACAGAATAACACAGGAGCCGCTAAGGGCATAGGTCAACAGGGAGTGACCCATGTCTGTGGGCTAGGTGGGGGGCACATAGTCCAGTTTGAATTAGCTGAAGAGAAGAAAGAATGCGCTACTGGCAAAGTCCATCACACAGCACGGTAGTCGTAATCATCTCACAGATTCTCGCAATGGAGGCTCGCTCAAACAGAAATGGAGCTTGTAGAAGGCGGTGAGGACGGAGATTGCCGTCGTTGAGGGTTGTTCATTAAAGGACAGGGGATATCCCAACATTGCAGCTGCTGTATTCCCTCCTCAGGGTCCCGAATCACTACACAGTCCGAGCCTTTAAAAGCCACCACGCCTAAAGAGCCCCTCCAACGATACGGGATTCCGTGTGCTTGTAATACAGCTGTTACAGGAGCAAACGACTTACGGAAGCGCAGGGTAGCCGCAGACAAATCAGGGAAGACAGCAATTTTCGAATAGTGAGCTGGCACCGATGTACGCTGGCGGACAGCTGCTAGGAACGCAGATTTGACATGGAAGTGACAGACACACACCAATGTGTCCCTCGGGGTGTCTGAAGGCAGGTGAATCGGCCGTGGCAGGCGGCGTGCCCAATCTATTGTTAAATCATTCAGGTGGCAGTCAGGTAGCGTAGCCTTAATGAACTCACAAGTATATTTAGCCAGGTCAGCAGATGGTATAGAGTCAGGTATTCCCCGAAGCTTCAGGTTGTGGGCACGGGACTTATCATCCACTGTGGTCAGCGTTGCACGTAGTTGAGTTACCTCCTCACTAAGTTGCCAGTGAGAGTCAACGAGGTCATTGAATACTTTCACCATGTCGAAATTTTTTCTTCCACTGCCACTATGCGTTTTTCCGCTGTTAGAACTGAATCACGGAGAGCCGCGATGGTATAATCCAGTCTCATTTGAGAAAGCAAACATCATCTCTCTAAGCAGAGTGGTGGTCAGCTGAGTCTCTGGGATGTTAAGGCTATCAAAGGGGTCTTTCTGAGATAGCCGTGTAGTTGTGGTTGATAATGGAATAAACGTCGGGGCACAAGCACTCAGGCCCTGCAGTGCGTTGACTGAGGAAGGAACCAGGCTCTGCCGTTCGTGTGATCTCTGAGGGGATGAGGGAGACCGGGGCAATACAGGAGAGGTGGGTGATTGATGCCGTTCATCCGCGCCCGACAAGGGTCCGGGGGAGGCGATATGTGCCTGTTGTCTGCTCCGTTCGTTACCTTTTCGCGGCGGGAGAGCAGTGCGGGCTGCGGAGGGTCCTTTCAGAGTCCCCGGTGCGGCAGTAGGTAACGGAGCGGTCTGCCACCCCACTCCGCTGCCAGCATGTAAGCATGAGGAAGGAAGGGCTGAAGAGGCAGCTGCGCCATGTTGTTATGCTCGCGCCGAGGGGAGAGAAGCTTCCATTTTCCTTCTTGCCGCAGCCGTCACTCTCCTGGATGTTTGCTTTATTCCCGTTGGTAGTAAGCAAGTTAGGGGACCTCCGAATACAAAAATGAAGAAAATCCGTGAAGTAGAACTGTTGTAGGAAGTAGTTAGAGCAGGAGCTCAGCCAGCATGCGTCCGCTCTCCTCAGAAGCCAAACCACGCCCCCTGTTGGTTGTGCCTTCAATCCAATTAACCGTTGCAGTTCAGAACTGCCATACATTGTGTGGACAGAGCGGGAACAAAGGCCATTGTTACTGCATTAGCTGCCACAAATAACTGAAATGTCAATTATTTTCTCGGCTGTAAGGGTAAATTCACACGGGCAGATCCGCCGGGAGTCTCACGCACGAAATCCGCAGCTAATCCACAATACATGTGTTATTCTAACTATTATTAACACGTGTATTGCAGATTAGCTGCGGATTAGCTGCGGATTTCGTGCATGAGACTCCCGGCGGATCCGCCCGTGGGAATTTACCCTAAGGGGAACAACGGCAACGGTTGTTGGTGCGGCATACAAACAGGCGGCATTGCATCGATTTCAATGCAATGCTGCCCAGGCTGAAAATAGCGGCCACTGTTTTTTTATTTATTGCAAACAGCATCTGTTCTTTTAAAAACAAATACAGTGTGTGAACATACCCTTAATGTAGTATACCACACATAAATTTGGTGATAACAAGGGATGAGCGAACTTTTGAAAAGTTCGGTTCGGGTCGATCCGGCGAACTTTCGTGAATTTTGGATCGGTCCAAACCGAACCGAAAACGAACCTTGCTCTAACGGCTGAATAATTGCAGCTGCAATAGTGGGAGTGTGATAGGGTATAGTTTCGTTTAGTTGCAGTTGCTATTACAATGAAAAAAGTGGGGGGAAAAAATTCCAAAAAGAATGAGAAAAAAAATAATAATAATAGGAATAAAATTAATAAAATATAGTGAATAAAAGTGCAAAAAATAGTGAAAACAAATATTGGAAAAAAAAAATTCACAAGGAGGATGCGACCGCACTTGATTGCACCCAGGCCAGTATTGTTGAGAAGAGACAAGTTGAGCAGCAGGAGGAGGCAGCAGTTGATTGATTCCAGTCCAGTATTATTGAGGAGAGGCTACTTGAGGAGGAGGCAGCAGTTGATCGATTACAGGCCAGTATAATTAAAAACAGACTACTAGTCAGGGGCGGATTAACTTTACCATAGGCCCCGGGCTGTTCACCAAGCCTGGGCCCCCCCACCCCACTGTAACTATGGCAGCACTAGCCTGGCGTTCATAGTACAGGATAGATAATGTCATGATGTCCTGATTTGTGCAAAATTGCCATAAAAAAACAGTGATTATTTTGCAAATCATGGCGGAAGTGTAGCCAGGAGACAGTACACCATTGAAAGTATAAGTCTTTTTGGGTGGTCATGGGCCCCCCAGGAGCTCAGGGCCCCGGGCTGCCGCCCAAAACGCCCCTATTATAATCCACTACTGCTAGTGATGATTATATTTCTATTTTTGTTCCTCGGCTTACAAAGTTCTGACAAACTAAATCTACTTACTCCTACGAAGCAGGTTCACTGGCCATGATACAATTGCATCTAGGGGGTCACGTGATTGTTTTGAGAAACAAAATAACAAATGTATCATTCTTTTGTTTGTGTGTATATGCCAAGGTTATTTCGCCATTTTCTGTATTTTCACATCTGAATAGTGAAAGCAATTCACTCAATTAGCTTATTTAGAACTTTGAAGGCAAATCGATGGAGGCAGATATGGTTATCGATAAATCGCTCATCAACGTTTATGGACTAATCTTAGAAGTAAGTATTTGATAACGCCTTGCCATTAATGAGTTAATAAATGTTGACATAGGTGGAGTTCTAACAGCTTACCGCTTTTTGGCTTATCATTGTGAGTCTGAGAAGCAATGTGTGTGACAGTCACTTGATGTATTTTTTAGAGTTAGTGTCAAAATTAAATGTACAGGTCTGGTCTTCGAATATATCAGATATCTGTTCTCAATAATGCTTACATTCTGTCCCCTGTACTTTACATTGCTTCATTTTATATATGTGTTGTTAAAGGCTCTTTCCTTCCTAATTTCTCAATTACAAGATAGTCATGAATGATCTTCATTTATGACGAAGCTAAATGTTTATTATGGATTTTTGCCCCCACCTATTGCCCTGTGTGACTACTTTGGTCACCATACATTGCTGATAGTAGTTCACATCCCTACGAATGTGTGTAATTCCTATGGCTAGCCCATAAGGGTTAGCTCTAAATCGCACTATACATTTATATTTGTTAGGGTACAAACACACACACCGTATACGCAGCAGATACGCAGCAAATACGCAGCAGATCTGCAGCAGATTTGGTGGTGCAGATTTGATGCTGTGTTCAGTTATTTAGATCTAATCTGCTGCGTATTTGTTGCGTATTTGCTGCGTATCGCAGCAGTAAATAGGCTGTGTATATGGTGTGTGTGTTTGTACCCTTAGGCTATGTGTCTGTGTGAAACATAATGCAATGTATTTCCAATTGTAGCCAATGTGCCACTAATTATGTTTGATTCGCTATGTTTGTGTAATATCTCTTCCAGGAATTTTCTTTGTTTGATCACATGTTGCTGAGAAATGAGGGTGTGACTTATGGTTTGTGTTAGCAAGCTGCCCGTGCAGCTAACTCACTCCCCCCTCCCCCCTCCGGATTGTGGTGTCGAATTCACTATTACGTTATGTTTGAAATATTTGAGGCTTCGACTATGACCACATGATGGGAGTAGTTGTGTACTGTGTATATGATATGGGCCGGCAGCAGACATCATGGAGGGAGAGGGAGGAGGGAGGGAGTTAGCAGCACGGGAAGCTCCATAACCCACCCACATAAGTGACGTCATATTTAGTCAGCAACATTGCCTCTATCAAGGAAAAAGCCTCGACTAGCTATTACCTTACCAAGCGAGCATTGTTTGCAAGAGGTTTATATTATTTATTTATCTTTTTATTAAGGTCCATGCTCGGCCACTGCTATGGGACGGCCCTGCGCCTGGGTACACAAGCTAAGGCGGAGTGCCGCATGGACGGAGGTTGCCCGGATTGTGTACCCAGATTGGGACAAGCATAGTAGATTACAGAAGTTAATCATTGGTAAGTTATTTACCCACTATGTCAAACAAGAAACTCTACTGTTATGGTCACCTGACGCTCATATATTACTAATGTCTGTACGTTTTTTGCTATTAGCCAAACATGTGGAGACCAGGTGGTCCAGTGTGAGGGACAGATTCATCAGGGAGCGACGGCAGCTGATGAGGCGTGGGGCCTCACAAGAAGAACTCGGCTCTTTGCGTTTTGCCCCAATGCTGCGTTTCATTTTGAATGCCAGCAGACGGCGCCAGTAAGTGTGTGTCTTAATTGCATCTGTCCATGCTAGGATCAGATGATGTCAGTATTAGTTCAGTCTGTTATGTGTGCAGACATATAGACATGTGTTAGGTAGACAGAGATTATATACATCGAGCTTCCTGCAGAGGGACCTATATATTTCTGGAACTGGATAATAATAAAGTTACTAACAATAATGCTCCCCCTGCTGTACACTCAATATTCTTTATAAATGCAGCGTGCCCTAACTGGATACTAAAAATTGTTTAATAAGTCTATGATGTAAGACCTAACTAGAGTTCGATTTAGCTACAAAGCACGGACAGGATGAATGGCGACAAATGTGCCCCAATGATTACATATGACCTAACAATGTCCCACTCATTTCTCAAGTGAGATTTTTAGGGAGCCAAGGGCTAATTAGCGCAAGATGTGAGAATAAATTACTTTTTCTTTGCAGACATATTATTTTCCCTGAGCATCATTTTTGGGGAGCAGTGTGAGAATGTTGATCAATAGTCTAGATTATGCGCAAAGGTAAGGCTAACACATTGGACATACTGGATAAAAAAGGACACAAGACGCCTAAGTAAAATCCTGCATTGGATGCATATTGGTTCTTGAGAATTGTTACAATGTTGCTAACATGTTTGTAATAACAGATTTTGTCCACTGTTCATTTGTCAGCAGAGATGAAGAAGCTCAACAAACAGCAGAGGCCTCATCGGATGAGGAGAATGAAGAACCTCATCTGACGGAGGCACGCACCATGACTCCACCACCAAGAGGCCAAGAGGGCCCTGGTGAGCCTGGGCAGGGAGACGAACATCTGGCTTGACGTTAAAGAATAAATTGTGGGCGTCCTGCACTCCCTCTTATACTAAGGTTGTTGTTGGCAGAAATGATTGTGATTAGTGGTCACACAGCCTCTGCCCCTCCCCTCAACCACTATCCTGTGCTTTATACTATTTCGAGCAAGTAATAAAGATATTTTGTGATATATCAGTGTTTGACTATTTTCTGGATATCACAAGTTTTTTACTTCCTATCTCTGCCTATCTCTCCCTCTCTCTACCTCCCTGTAAATATCTACTTGTTTGCCTATCTATCTATGTGCTTTCCCTCCCTAACTAGCACGGAGCTCCTCTCTCTCTGCAGTCTAAACACACAATAAGAAAGAGCATGGACGCTCAGGCACTTCCTGTTCCTGTAGTGACGTCACACACCTTGATATTCACATAATAAAAGGATAAAAGGGATTATAGGAGTAATAATTCCTTATATCCTCTTCCATTCTGTGAAAACAATACAGTTTTGCGACGCCGTTGCAGTTTTAACGAACTTCGTCACAAACCTTTTGAAAGTTCGTCTCGGCACCGAATCTTTTGCAAAGTTCGTAACGGTTCGGTTCGCTCATCCCTAGTGATAACCATATGACAGCATGTACGAGATTTTTATATTGAGATCATTCGTTTTCAGGCTATGTTCACACTACGTAAGTGCCGCAGAACTTTTCAGCGGCACTTACATAGTGCTGCAGCCTGAGGGGATCCTGGACGGAGTTTATACACTTGGTATACACTCCAGCCGTGATCCCATGCGGCGCCATAAAGAACTGACATATTAGTTTTCTGCAACCGCAATTCAGTGAATAGCAGCCACAGAAAACCTTGTCAGTTCACACAATAGAGTGAGAGACTCCAGCCACTTGCTCTATTGTGTGCTGTGGGGAGTTCTGATGCAGGCACGGACGGATCCGCCCGCATCAGAGCTCTGCAGGCCGAAAGATCATCCTGCCGGTACTGCCGGGATAATCTTTTCAGAGCCCGGCCGGTCCGTGACCCGGCCGAGTCTCAGATGGAGATGAGCGGACCGCTGAACTTTTGGTCCAACGGCATAGGCGCTCTCTCATTATGCCTGAGATCCTAGCCGCATAGTTGCGATCCCGCGAATATGCGGCCAGGATATTCCAGGTAATTCACCATGGATTCCCTGGAATATCCTGGCCTTATATTCCCGGGAGGGCAACTATGCGTCTGGGATCGCAGGCATAATGAGAGAGCGAACTGCTTTCGGACCAAAAGTCCAGTTTGCTCATCTCTAGTCACGGAACAGCCGGTCTCTTACGCCATGTGAACATGACCTAATATTGTTTTTTTTAGCTTGAGGATGTGCAGTGTATCTTGTGCACATTTGCAAGACACATTCTTCTAGGGACCTCTGTTTTTCCGTATATTGCCTATATGGATCCGTCTCCAATATGTGACCAACCTATTTCTTATATTATCATCATTGCCATCATTTTATGGTGAGAACCCCAAAATCCTATGGTTGGGTCGAGGAACCCGTGGATTTTATGGGTCTTGAGTTCCCACAGTCCTAAGCTTATAAACAGAATCAAACAAGTATTGTGACTTGGTTTAAGCGCTATAATACATCTTATAGCGTATATTTATGCACAATTGCAAATAAGTGTGTACATTAAACTCAAACAAATATGTACAAACTAGGTGGTAATAATTATTTACAAGTGTTAGGGATGAGAGATGGGTCACCCCTATTGCTGGGGTGGGACCCCCTGGTTTAGGCATCCCCAAACGTCAGGAGGGACTAACCCTATACTTGGGTTGTGGTTGTCTGTCCCGTCACTGATGTCAATGGTCTTGGGTATATTTAGATCAATTCATGACGTAAACAATGGCAGGTATAGAGAAAGGTTGTCAATTATTGTTATGAAATCCCTTCTTCCGTTTTATGGCGAGAACCCCAAGCCTGCCCCCCCCCCCCTTCTTCAGACTGCAGGTGGTCAGGCTTAGTAAGCAAGCCCTTATCTATGAGATAGCTGATTTATGGCCTTCTAATAGGGCCCTTACTGACTGTACTTTTCAAGAAGGGTAATACTTTCCTAGGATAAGCCAGTACTCAGTTTGTGAAGCTTCTAACAGGGTTTTGGACATGTTGGATGTTCCTTGTTCTCATAGGAGACGAAACACTCCCCACTGAAATTTACATGGCCAACTGCAATTTTGTTTATTATAGTCAGCTGAACTCTCTCACATGTGAGATTCAAGGCTATGCTATACACCGATTTATGTATACAGCTCTTGTGCAGTCCCATGTGTCTCTCTAGTAACAGACTACAAAAAAATCTTGTGTGGTCTGGTCAAGCAGCCATGTGGTACTCCACCCCGTAGTGACAGAATATTGCAAGATCAGGGTTTGTAGGATGTAATAACAGGAATACATAGTTCTGTATAGGAACTCCATGCACAAAATTGTGAGACGTATAAATTCAAGATTACTTTCAATGCTGCTTCATCCTTTTCTGATATTCATTGAACGTACCAAATACATATACTGTACGCATATCCATTGAAGCAAGTAACTACTAGTATCCTACTGACAAAACTTTAATAAAAATTTTTATAGTCTGAATAACAATGAATTATCAATAGTTCTGTCACTGACATTTGGGGTCAGCCATATTCTCCGTCCTTCATATTGTATGTACTATGAGGCCAGAAGACTGACACCGGTGCTTTGTGTCAGCTTCACCCATGGCAAACATAATCTACCATGTACGGTGTAAAGAATTCAATAGGAGCAGGTAAAAATAACCCTTATCACAGGCACCGTGACAGCTCATCTAATTCCGGGACAATAATAATAGATATTTGGAGTAGAACTGTCACATTTATTTTAGCAAGCCACGCTTCAACCTAAAACTGCAGACTGTTGTGTTACGTAAGTAAGAATTCAATCTGCAAAGGAATAATGATGGTGATCAGGTTAGGCTCATCATCTTCTTGTTTGTTTCTATGTAAATGTGATTCTTGCAACAAGAAACTTAATTGCTACATATACGGACAATCACAAGAGCCAATATAGAGAGTTCATATCTTGTTACACTTTAATGGGGACTGGTGCAATAGTCCTGTAGCCAGTGTATTCATATAATGATGCTAAATATGAATTATGTATATCATGTGTCACACTTTCTCCCAGTATAATTGGGATGCCCTGCTTCTATTCTGTACAGTCCTAATGGGAATTGTTCTCTAGATATCTTACACCCCCCCCCCTCCTCCGCCGTTTCAATTCCATAAATATTTACTGCGCTAAAGGTTACAATGAAATAGATCTCTGTATATATTTCCTTACAGGATTTTCATATATATAACATTATTTGTCACTTTGTTGTATCACATTTGCTGCCACAGTAATTTGTCCACTAATATTTCAAGGCGCTGAAAGCTCTATTTTACACCTTTGAGTAGTGAAAAACTAATAGAAGTGGAGTATTGCCCAAAGCCATGCTCCATAGAAAAAAATGTCATACTATACAGCTGGCAATGGTTTCCACAAGTGCTGTGGACGGGACTGTTGGCACTTGTGATGCGTTTTGGGTGGCCAAGGGGGGAGTTTGGGGGGTGGGGGTAACTTTTACACTACCGGGGGGTGGGGGGGGCAAAATAGCTGCATTTTGTGAATAAAGCATAAATAAGTCCCTAGTTATTCTAACAATGTAATTTCTCCATGTACTGTGCCCACTTCAAATGAATTACAACCGATTTGTGACGTTTTTTTTTTGTTTTGTTTTTTTTGAGAAATTGAGGCCTGTCTGATCTACTAAATTGAGGGAAATAGCACTATATGAGCATTTCACACAATTAGTGTATATTAGGAATTTGTCTAACTTTCCTTATGTAATAACATATTAAAAAAATACATTTAAATGTACTTTAAAATACTTAAAAAAAATCGCAAGTCTTCCAATACTTACCAGCGGCTGTATGTCCTGCAGGAAGCGGTATTCTTTCCAGTATGAGGCTAGGTTCACACTGCGTATGTTTCCGGCCGTAGTGCGAACCGCGAATATACGCACGTAGTTTTGAGGTTGATGCATTCGCTTGAAAGTATACGATATACGCACACTAATGCACACTATGTGTGATGGTATACGGCGCCGTGAAAAATGAACAAGACCATTGTTTGAGGACGGAAATGTTACATGCGGTCCCGTACGGAGTACTTATTTCAGCTAAATTGAACTTGATTTTTCTATCCAAAAGGTTCTGTGAGTTTTATTGGGCTGGGCGAAGATTTCCAAGTAAATGACCTGTTTCAGATCGCTTCGAATCAAGCTACTGAAGCATGACTGTACTACGGGTAGTTTCAGCCGCACATGTACGGTGGTGTATGAAATGCGGTCGGACTCATACGCAGTGTGAACATAGCCTCAAGACTAAAAACTGAAAAGAAGTCTATTGCAGCAGCTCGTAAGTACTGGAATACATGAGATATGTAGTTTTTTTTTTTAATCTCTGGCACCAGGTGATTTGAAAGAAAAAAATGTGGAGGGAACAACCCCTTTGATGTTTTCATTAAAACACACAGGACACAACATAAGTTTTAGAATTCTTTTATTGCAACATTGTAATGAAACATTACCGGCCTTTATTACACTAAACGTGGTCACAGTGACTCTCAGGTCAGGCCTGGTGGTCATTCACAGCCATCCAACATTGTCCCGAATTAAGAGCCACTGAAACTAATGATCCAAAGGAAGGCGAAACAACCCCCAGAGAGTTATACCTCAGGAGGGAAAAAATTCCTTCCTGACCCCACAAGTGGCGATCGGATATCTCCCTGGATCCATCTGGCCTGCTACATATTGCTGTATAGAGAGAGAGAAATAAAGAATAAAATCAACATATACAAAATATACAATACATGCCCTGCCCCTATGAGCTTACACTCATATATATATATAATACTGTACATGTCCTTCTCCTCAGAGCTTATTCTCTATGTACATCAGGTGCACCGCTCGTGGACGTGTACACTCTAATCAACCACAGACACTCTGCCATTATACAGGAGGCGCACTGCTAATGAGAGCGTACGCTCAATGGACAGTCAGACGCGGGGCTCCTGCGGCCACATTTCCACCAGGGCCGACACACCGCCAATATTCTCACCACGCACACTAACTGCACCGCCTGCCTGAGCGCATACACTCAATGTACATGAGAAGCTCCAAAGAGCTCATACAGCTTCATGTCTGGAATCCTCCTCTTCAATCTGTCAGGTGTAGTGATGAGCGAATACTGTTCAATCGAATAGATATTCGATCGAATAGTAAGGTATTCGATCTTTAGAATATTATCGAATAGTTTGCCGAATATTCGATAAATATTCAATAAGCGTTCAAATCCCCCAGCTTCCGGTTTTTACTTCCAAGTGGTCGAATAGATGTTTTTCAATAATCGAATACTTGTTCCCATTGACTTTAATGGGATCAAATATTTGATCGAATATTCGAGAGATATTCGTACGAATATCGAATATTCGAATATTGGAATATTTCACTATTCGCTCATTACTAGTCAGGTGAGAGAAGATGGTTCAGGTTTAGAGTTTTCTACATTCTTCAACAATTGTGATGTCATATGATGTCTAGGATCTCATAAGCCTTGTGATGTCATGTGGTATACGCTATCTAGCAGTGTTATAATAAGAATGTTCTTTGTTGCCCATAGCAACCAGAGGTCATTGTTATTGCTTGTTGCTATGGGCAACAGGAAGTATCTTAGTATAAGACAGCATCATAAATCTTTCGTGCGTCCCCAGTTACACCCTGATCCAACCGGATCAAGAAGAGTTGATAACAGAGAATTATAGCTTATTCTATTAGATTTATGTTACACAATGATAACAAAATACAATGGTACAAACTACCCAACAATGGAGCCTCGTGGAATTGTCCCAGCTGGATAATCCCTGTCCATATGTCTTATTACGGATGGCCAATATATGATCCAGAGAGGAAAGGAGCTGAAAGCATTAGTCTATGGCATGGGTCTCTAAAACTGCGGCCCTCCAGCTATTGCATTACTACATTTCCCATCATGCCTGGACAGCCAAATCCAAAGCTTTAGCTGTCTGGACATGATGGGAATTGTGGTTTTGCAACAGGTAGAGGGCCGTAGTTTGGAGACCCATGGTCTATGTGCTGGTGGCCATGTATTACACATTACACAGACATAATCCATGCTTAATAATCCATCTCCGGATATGACTTGAATCCACTAGTCAGGCTGTTTAGCTGTCTAGATTAGATACAGTTGTCTCCAATTCTTAGCTTTGAATCAGATATAGCACATGACCCGCGGCTCTATTTATTCCCATGGAGCCATTGGAAAGAGCCGAGTGCTGTACTTGTGTCTCTCCGGAGCCCCCGTACGGAAATCACTGGGGGTGTAGAGGTCGGACCCCTGTGATCTCTTACTTGTCCCTTATCCTGTGGCTAGGGGACAACCTATTATTATCTTGGAATACCCCTTTAGGCTATGTTCACTCAACGTCAAAAAATAGAGAAAAGGCGGCTGATTTGGATATATTAATATATTGGAATATATATTATATTGGAATATATTAATAGTTGATATTTAATATATTTTAATTACAAATATTGAATACAAAGCCAGAAAAGTATTTCACTTATATGTCTTCTATATTTATATCTTGTTGACTTAATTATAATAATTGCAGTAAAAACCCCCATGTGTAAATCCACCCGGAACGTTGCAGCCCTGAGAGGGAAATGGAACGTGCAGCAACTTTTATTAAAATTACTCATATGTGAACTCCCATGCTGCTTCAGTGTAGATGCCATTGTGATCCGCTCCAGCCAGGGGTACTCCATGGAAAAATAAAAGTTTTCAAATCAACTGGTGTGTGAAAGTTATACAGATTTGTAAATTACTTCTATTTAAATAACGTAAGCCTTCATGTACTTATCAGCTGCTGTATGTCCTGCAGGAAGGGGTCTATTCTTTCCGGTCTTACATGGTGCTTTCTGCTGCCACCTCTGTCCATGTCAGGAACTGTCCAAAGTACAAGCATAGAAAACCTCTACAGCCCTAGACAGGTCCTGACATGGACAGAGGTGGCAGCAGAACGCACTGTGTCATAATGGAGAGAATATGCCACTTCCTGCAGGACATACAGCAGCTGATAGGTCCTAGAAGACTTTTTTAAATAGAAGTAATCTACAAATCTGTAAAACTTTCATCTGTTTATATTAAACTTTTTTTCTGCAGAGTACCCCTTTAATTTGGCTTTAGTGGGGGTACTAGCAAGTAAGACACCTGATCTCTAAAGCTTATTATGCATGTTTATTAGAGAATAGGGAAAAATAGCTTTTGGCCCAACCATTGAAGGTGTATGGGTATCTTTTGGTTGATACATAATGCAGGGATGTATAAGTACTGTTGTACTGTTCTAAAAAAACATCACCCAGGTGAGATAACTGTAGTTTAGCAAAAAAAAAAACTATATATATATATATATATATATATATATATATATATATATATATACAGCGAAACTCCTTAAAGGTGGGCTCACATGTACCAGATTGCAGAAGATTTCACGGTGTGAGTTCCGCAGCAATATCCGCTGCAATTCCTGGTACTGTCATTCTGTATATCCCACCGCTGCCCAGAGAATACTTTACCCGTCCACGCTCCGGCACCCTGACGTCCCACTCAGCCAATCGGTGCACTGCCCCGCTGCAGCCAGTGGACAAGAAGATGTCACCAGGTTAGAAAACTCTAGAAAAGGAGTTCAGGAATGACCACTATTAGCAATGACCACTATTAGAAATGACCACTATCAGCAATGACCACTATTAGAAATGACCACTATCAGCAATGACCACTATTAGAAATGACCACTATCAGCAATGACCACTATTAGAAATGACCACTATCAGCAATGACCACTATCAGCAATGACCACTATCTGCAATGGCTTCATGAAAGGAAAGAGTTATGAAGTGTGAGCTCCGCCTGTCTCACAGGCCCCTTTTTATCTGCATAAACCTGAATTTTGGCCCTATGTAAGAAAGAGAAAAGCTGCTACTTTTGACTCCATCATTTTGAAACGCTCGGATCATAAAAACAGAGTTGTTACAGGATGTTATTTAAATAAATGGAAGAAAAAGATTGACAAATAGTAAACACACTTCTCTAACTTCAGATACAAATGAATATATTTACTGCCAGAGCCAAAGAAAAAAAAGCTCCATATTTGCATCCCCTGGCCCCATTCTGTCAACATATCAGAGAGATTGCTGGATGCACACAGATGTATTCTGGCAATGCTGGAGCTTCCATTTCCTCCTGTCTCTTTCTACATATTAATAATGGGATGAGGCTTCTGGCACGTTTAAAGGCAATTAATATTCTATTACGTTAACTTAAACCCTGTCTCAGAAAAAAAAAAACTGCACATATTACATGTCCTTCCCGTTGATGTTCTCATATTCTGAAAATTACTGTACATGGCTTTGTGTAATAGCCTAAGGCTGAACTGTTTGAAGGGAAATGGTTTCACATTATCTCCTAAACATTATTATGCCTGTCATCGAAAGTAACATGCCTTCCAAGTGCTTCCTTAGCACCGCTTTGGTACTTGGTAGTATATCACAGCGCTGTCAAGCAGAGATAGTATTGAGGTCAGGCTGCATGCTTCTTGACACCTTAAAACCTTGTGTCTATTAGTGGTAAATGTATGGTAAGAAGAAAATATTAATAAGTTACTAGTTCAAGCTATAGTCTCAGCCTTATGTAACTTAGTATTTTTGCCAAAACCTGGACATAGTCAGAAGTCAGAGTCAAGAATCATTTTTACACAAGTCTGTGACACCTGACCCCTGATTAGGACATAGTCAGAAGTCAAAGTCAAGAATCTTTAACACAAGTCTGTGACACCTGACCCCTGATTAGGACATAGTCAGAAGTCAGAGTCAAGAATCTTTTACACAAGTCTGTGACTACTGACCCCTGATTAGGACATAGTCAGAAGTCAAAAGGTCCTTTTACACGTAGCAATAATTTGCTCAGTCGGACAATTAACGATTTCGAAGTAACAATGTGTTTTTTATAACGATTAGCGTTTAGACGGAACGATATGTCGTTTGAAAAAAACGTTATTGCGATCGTTTTAAGATTGCTTAACCATATCTCACACATAGGGTAAACTGTTGACACTAAGCGATCTGTGAATTTTCAGTGAACAACCAACAATGATTTGAGAACATGCTGAAAGATCCCGACAAACGATTTATTGTTCATCGCTTGATCGTTTGCTGTGTTTACACAAGCCGTTTATTGCTCAAATTCGAAGGATAATCATTCCGTGTAAAAGGACCAATAGTCAAGAATCATTTACACAAGTGTACCACCTGACTCTGATACCTGATTATTGACAACTGATACCTGACTACTGATTACTGACAACTGATATCTGACTTCTGATTAGAGTTATCAGAAGTCTGTTGTCAGAAGTCAGGTATGAAAAGTCAGTTGTCAATACTCAGAGTCAGGTGTAACGTTAGAGGTATCAGCAGGGGCGTAACTAGAGATGGCTGGGCCCCATAGCAAACTTTCCAATGGGGCCCCCCGCTCCCGGCTAATGGGGGGAAAATGGACGCGTGGTTTCGGCCACATGCAGTGTCTGAATTTTCTTTTTACATGGTTTTTAACTGCTTACACGATCAGCATATTGTCTGTAGGATTGGTAGGCAACAGCTTCAGACAATGCACATTTAAAGCATACAGCCATACCATGCCTAAGCAATATCGCCATACTGTGACTGTAGAACACCGCCATATCAGACCTGACCAATACCGCCATACTGTGGCTGTATAACACCGCCATACCAGACCTGCCAGCCACTGCATGTACTGTATATATCTCCAGTCTGGCACTATAAATATATATATACACACACACACCGTCTGGCACTGCATGTATACATATATATATGTATCCAGTCTGACACTGCATGTATACATATATATACGTATCCAGTCTGGCACTGCATGTATACATATATATACGTATCCAGTCTGGCACTGCATGTATACACATATATATATATATATATATATATATATACGTATCCAGTCTGGCACTGTATGTATACACACACACACACACACACACACACATATATATATATATATATATATATATATATATATATCCAGTCTGGCACTGTATATGTATATATATGTGTGTGTATCCAGTCTGCCACTGTATATGTATATATATGTGTGTATCCAGTCTGCCACTGTATATGTATATATATGTGTGTGTATCCAGTCTGGCACTGTATATGTAAATATGTGTGTGTGTGTATCCAGTCTGGCACTGTATATGTATATATATGTGTGTGTATCCAGTCTGGCACTGTATATGTATATATGTGTGTGTGTGTGTGTATCCAGTCTGGCACTGTATATGTATATATATGTGTGTGTGTGTGTGTGTGTGTATCCAGTCTGGCACTGTATATGTATATATATATGTGTGTGTGTGTGTGTGTATCCAGTCTGGCACTGTATATGTATATATATATGTGTGTGTGTGTGTATCCAGTCTGGCACTGTATATGTATATATATATGTGTGTGTGTGTGTATCCAGTCTGGCACTGTATATGTATATATATGTGTGTGTGTGTATCCAGTCTGGCACTGTATATGTATATACATATGTGTGTGTGTATCCAGTCTGGCACTGTATATGTATATATGTGTGTGTATCCAGTCTGGCACTGTATATGTATATATGTGTGTGTGTGTGTGTGTATCCAGTCTGGCACTGTATATGTATATATATGTGTGTGTGTGTGTGTGTGTGTATCCAGTCTGGCACTGTATATGTATATATATATATGTGTGTGTGTGTGTATCCAGTCTGGCACTGTATATGTATATATGTGTGTGTATCCAGTCTGGCACTGTATATGTATATATGTGTGTGTGTATCTAGTCTGGCACTGTATATGTATATATGTGTGTGTATCCAGTCTGGCACTGTATATGTATATATGTGTGTGTGTATCCAGTCTGGCACTGTATATGTATATATGTGTGTGTATCCAGTCTGGCACTGTATATATATATATGTGTGGGTATCCAGTCTGGCACTGTATATGTATATATGTGTGTGTGTATCTAGTCTGGCACTGTATATGTATATATATATGTGTGTGTATCGAGTCTGGTACTGTATATGTATATAGGCGTGTGTATCCAGTCTGGCACTGTATATGTATATATGTGTGTGTGTGTGTGTGTATCCAGTCTGGCACTGTATATGTATATATGTGTGTGTGTGTGTGTATCCAGTCTGGCACTGTATATGTATATATATGTGTGTGTATCCAGTCTGGCACTGTATATGTATATATGTGTGTGTGTGTATCCAGTCTGGCACTGTATATGTATATATATGTGTGTGTATCCAGTCTGGCACTGTATATGTATATATATGTGTGTGTATCCAGTCTGGCACTGTATATGTATATATGTGTGTGTGTGTGTGTGTGTGTGTGTGTGTGTGTGTGTGTATCCAGTCTGGCACTGCAAGGTAAAATGGGACAATTTCTATAGACAGTGTGGGACTACAACTCCCAGTGTGATCTGTCTGTGTCTTTGGGTGGAGGGGGACACAGACAGCAGATAGACCACATTGGGAGCTGTAGTCCTATAATGTCACAGCTCCTCTACAAATACCCCCCCACCCCCACCCCACACACACACACACACACACACACACACCCCTCTTATCGGTGACAGTGCACACTAACAGGAGGAGGAGGGAGCTGTCACTGTCTCTCTGAGGTCCCGGCAGAAGAGGGCTAGGGGTCAGAGGTCATCCAACCTCACAGGATGCTCCGCGCAGCAGCTGACAGGCCAGCCTTATCATCATCATCATCCCCTGCAGCTCCAGCAGCTTCCTCACCAACTTTGCTGGCTATAAGAAGTTAGCCTAACCTGCTATAGCTGCTGCTGCACTGTGACTAAGCAGCTATTCAGGCAGCAGGGATAAATCTGTGGCCTAGTCAGGTGCTTCCCGTCCTGCCTGCCCTTACTATGACTCCGCCCCCCTCCCCCACCGTAAGTGTACAGCAGAGCAGAGGGGACCTGTGTACACTTACGTGGGGGAGGAGAGAGTGCGGTGGCGTCCAATGTAAGTGCTTCCTGTAAAAACAGGAAGCATCATCAGGAGATTGGAGGCGGCAACATAGAGATGCGGCCGGGCCCCGTCCTAAGTTTAGATGCAGGCTGCAGACAGTCTCTCCCCGGTTAGGTAAACCGGGGAGAGAGGACCAGCTGGCCAGGCCCGGGCCCCTTGATGCGGCGGGCCCCATAGCAACCGCTACGGTTGCTATGGCGGTAGTTCCGCCACTGGGTATCAGAGTCAGGTGTCACATCAGGGGTATCAGAGTCAGGTGACACATCAGGGGTATCAGAGTCAGGTGTCAGACTTGTGTAAAAATGATTCTTGATGATTCTGACTTCTGACTTTGTCCTAATATGGACACTGTAGGAGTAAAATTGACACACTGAAATAGTGTAATGGAAAGATGTGCATCTTTCTCTACATTTTGACCCACTTTTGGTTTGAGAGAAAATAGTGAGAAAAATGAGGCTAAACATAAACCTAGGTGAGATAGCCCAAATTGTTGTACATTACGTATTAACTCCTTTGCTCCAAGCTTTGGAGGAAGGCTCAATACAGGGCGACGCAAAGGGCTCAGGGCAGAAACTAAAGGGAAATGGGTAAGGGGGTCTATTTTTTAGGCTATGTCCAGAATAGGGCTGCCATCTTGAAAGCCGCCATATTAGATCAAGAGCAAGTTTTTCCTTTGAGAAGGTCGTTATGTAGCATAAGAAGGGAGACCAGAGGTTTCAGAAATCGATTGACTTGCCCTCAGATCACCCCTGTGCATTATTCCATCAAACACTCCCAGCTTCCCAAAGGAAAATGATGCCCTTGATCCAATATAGTGGCTTTCCAGATGGCAACCATGTTACAAGTATAGCCTAAAAGATAGGTCCCCCTCACCCTTTACTTGCTGGTATATTTAGATGTAATTTTCTCTTTTGTTTCTTAAATGAAGGAATATCCTGAGACTTTGACCCTGTAGAACAGAGTCCAAATGGAAGGATGGGGGGGGGGGGGGTACAAGTTATATATTTTATTGTACAGCTTATGAGACACTGTCTCAGCTAATAAGTTTTATGCATGCCGTGAGAACTTTCCCTTTGTGCACTTGTGGAATTTACTAAACAGCAAGTGAACAGTTAGTTCTTGAAGTTAATGTGTAGCAGGAAAACTGGGCAAGCGTCAGGATCTGAGCCACTTTATCAATCACTTCCTTTGTATGTTACTGGTGTCCAATGGTGGTTGTTGCCATCTATTGGCTGCATCCATAACCTCTAGGCTTAGTGCTCGGATGACAATGATCAATTCATTTTCTCTTCTGGGAGCACATTTTGGATTATGTATCCTGCTGGAAGGAGTACCGTAGGTTTCTACGACTAGCGAACATTTGTAGCTCATAGATCAAGCGCTCAGATGTTAAAAAAATCCTTGATGGTCTTCATAAAGAAACAATTTCTACTCCTAGTGCCTACCCCTTGTGTAATAAATCTCCATTTTTTTCTAGGATTAGAGTAGAGGAGCCAGAGTCTGTGTAAATGATTCATTTAGAGGTTATGGACATCTAATTTTTTTGAATTAGATGTATTTTGGGATATTTTTTTTTTTTTTTTTTAGCTACATGGTTTTAACAGTTTAGCGACATACAGTAGCAAGCTGCAGAAGCCTGTTCATAGTGAAATTCATCAGAGAACTCCAGTCACCTTCTGAGCGCAACAACCTGTACAATAACTTAATAGCATCATTCATGATAATCAGTGTGTGCAGTAAAAAAAAAATCATAATAGCTAAATAAAGGGCCCTTGTCTTTAAAAAAAGAAAAAAAAAACTTTGACACAGAGGCTCATAAGTCAGGGACTGGTATACCAGGGCAGGGAGAAGGGAACGCTTACATGAGATTCAGTTTTTTTTCAGTGACATGTACTCTAATGGAGAGGGCTGGTTTTATGTTATGGGCCCCTTCTATGATATGGACATATGTTACAGGAAAAGCTGATCGGCCAGGACCACATGACTTTGAGTGAAATCATATTTATAAATATCACTAACAATAACATGTCGTTAGGCTTCCTAATATATAGTTAGGCCCCTCATATATTAGTCAGGTCCCATCGCATATAGCAATTATGCTCCCCTGGTACAGAGGCAGCCCCCCATATATAGTTAGGCCTATAGAGGCAGCCCCCCATATATAGTTAGGCCTATAGAGGCAGCCACCCATATATATATATATATATATATATATATATATATATATATTTATATATATATATATATATATATATATATATATATATACATACATATACTGTATATATGTATATATATATATACATATATACAGTATATATATATATATATATATATATATATATATATATATATATATATATATATAATTTGTTAGGTCCCCAATATAATAGCCTCCTTAATATTCCCCCATATAGTAGTTAGGCCCCAAAGAAAAAGAATCACTTGCAGCTCCTGTGTCCCGGCACTCATGTCTTCCATTACTTTTCTCTTTCACATGCAGGCTTGTTCCTGGCTTCTTCCTCTAAGGCAATAGGAGGGGGAGCTGCTGGCACTTCCACACTTTGCACAGACTTTCATCCTTACTATGGATACTACAGGAGGAGGAGCTGCATGCTGTAAGTATGTAAAGAGGTGGATGGCTAATGGGCATCTTCATCCATAGACACATTGTGCGTCTGCAGAAGTTTCATTGAAATAATGTTCATGTTCTACCTTACTGTAAAAACAAGTTAATATGGTTAAAAGTGATATATAAAGTCATGTTTATACTGTGTGAATAATGGTGGGTTTTATGGTAGTTATGCTGCAACATATTATATTAAAAATACAGCTGCATACTATACCTTTTTTTTATTAGGCTATGTTCACACAACGTAAGAGACCGGCCGTTCCGTGACCCTGGCCAGGTCACGGAACGGCCGGTCTCTGCACGGATCGGCCCGGCCCGGCCGGTACTTAAGATGATCTTTCCGGCCGCGGAGCTCTGATGCGGGCGCATTAGTGTGCGCCCGCATCAGAGCTTCCCATAGCACACAGTGAATCAAGCGTCCAGAGCCGCTCGCTTCACTGTGTGAACTGACAGGGCTTTCTGCGGCCGGAATTCACTGAATTCCGGCCGCAGAAAACTGACATGTCAGTTATTTGCGGCGGCGTATGGGATCCAGGCCGGAGCGCATTCGATGTGTGTACGCTCCGGCCGAGATTCCATTGAAAGTAAGGCATTGTTCCACTGCGGTAAAAGTGGCAACAACGGCCGTAGTTTTACGTAGTGTGAACATAGCCTTACTGTGTATTTTTAATTTATTTTATTGTATTTGACCCTAATCTTAGTGTTACTGCCACTCTTACAGGAGGTGCCATGTTACAGACCCCTCCGAGGAAAGTTATAAGAAGAGGCATAAAGTACACAAGTCTGGGCCCAGGCTGCCTGACCCTGCTGGGTGCTGAAGCTGGCCCTGTCTACCAGAATAAATTAAAAACATCAAACAAAACCATTAAGCAACATGTCTAGATTCTAAAAATGATGAATACGCCAGTACAATTGCCCAGTACAGTTTGCTGAATGACACATAACCACTTTGATCAGCCAATTTTTATGAAAAGCAGCATCTAAGCCCTTGAAGTTAAGAGCCGGCACATATATTCTCACTTTAAAAAGAAGCTTTTCTCAACAAGCAGCAAATAGTAAGCAGATGTCCCTAGAAATTTGTACATTCATGCGAAGGTAGACAATTTTAAGCTGCAAAAATGTTTATGTCTACAAAAAGCAACAAATTGCTCTTTGAGTGATATATAAAAGCGATTTGTCTTAAGCTATTTTATTTATATGTATGCTTTTCATATATGTATAATAAATTGTACAAAAAGCCGGAATTACCAGAGGAAGCAATTAAAACGAATGTTCATTCAGAAAATGACTTATTGTTTAAATAAGCGCTCTAAAGCTTTTTAGTTTTTAGGTTTTTTTTTTTTACCTTTTAATCATTAGACATCTGTTGCACCGAAGTGTATTATGGTCCTTGTTGTACGTAATTTCTTTGATCCCATGTATAAATTTCATGCTCCCTTCCTCTTGTATCATGACATCCAGGGGTGATCCTCTAAATTACATGACCCAACAGTCTCTGTAGTAGTAAGAGATATAATATACAGTTTTACCTTGGTTTAAGAGTAACTTGGATTGAGAGCGCTTTGCAAGTTTTTCAAAATTGTGACTTGATTTAAAAGCATTGCTTTGGTTTAACCCCTTAGGGATAAACTAGGGGGCTTTACTGGCTATATGGGATGGTAACTGACAATCTGGGGGTGTTTACTGGCTATATGGGGTGGTAACGGACAATCTGGGGGTGTTTACTGGCTATATGGGGTGGTAACGGACAATCTGGGGGTGTTTACCAGCTATCTGGGGTGGTGACGGGCAATCTGGGGGGGGGGGGGTACAGGCAAACTGGAATGGAGATTGACAATCTGGGGGAGGAGTGACAGGCATTCTGGGGTGGGTATGGGTAATCTGGGGTGGTTACGGGCAATCTGTGGCAATCTGTAGTGGTTATGGGTAGCCTGTGGCAATCTGGGGTGGTTACAGGCAATCTGGGGGTGATTACTGGCTATCTAGGGTGGTTACGGGTAATCTGAGCAGTTACAGGTAAACTGGAGTGGTTATGAATAATCTGGGGTGGTTACAGGTAATCTGGGATGGTTACAGGTAATACGGAGTGGTTACTGGTAATCTGGGGTGGTTACAGGTAATGCGGAGTGGCTACAGGTAATCTGGGGTGGTTACAGGTAATCTGGGGTGGTTACAGGTAATATGGGGTGGTTACAGGTAATGTGGGGTGGTTACATGTAATGCGGGGTGGCTACAGGTAATGCGGGGTGGTTACAGGTAATGCAAGGTGGTTACAGGTAATGCGAGGTGGTTACAGGTAATGAGGGGTGGTTACAGGTAATGCGAGGTGGTTACAGGTAATGCGAGGTGGTTACAGGTAAT
The DNA here is from genome assembly GCF_027789765.1 of Dendropsophus ebraccatus. Taxonomy (NCBI): domain Eukaryota; kingdom Metazoa; phylum Chordata; class Amphibia; order Anura; family Hylidae; genus Dendropsophus; species Dendropsophus ebraccatus. The sequence goes on from NC_091461.1 coordinate 33,296,390, forward strand.
GAGGGGTGGTTACAGGTAATGCGAGGTGGTTACAGGTAATGCGAGGTGGTTACAGGTAATGCGGGGTGGTTACAGGTAATGCGGGGTGGTTACAGGTAATGCGAGGTGGTTACAGGTAATGCGGGGTGGTTACAGGTAATGCGAGGTGGTTACAGGTAATGCGAGGTGGTTACAGGTAATGCGGGGTGGTTACAGGTAATGCGAGGTGGTTACAGGTAATGCGGGGTGGTTACAGGTAATGCGAGGTGGTTACAGGTAATCCGGGGCACTTTACTTTTTATCCCGTCACCGATGATTTTTGGTGACGGGACAAAAAGTGCCGGAAGCATTTGGAACAAGTGATCAGTGGTATATAGTATATACCGCTGATCACTTGTGCCAGAACCACATCGGCTAGTCCCTGATCATTTTCCCATGCTCTCCGCCACCTCTGGTGGTGGAGAGAATGAGAGTTTGATCTTTTTTTTAAGGGTACAAACACACTTGTCATATCCGCAGCGAGTTTCTGGCTGCCTATTCGCAGTGAGACTCGCTGAGGATCCCGGCCCTGTGTACTCAATGGCAGACAAAGTCGCAGCGACTTTGTCTGCCATTGAGTACACCGGGCCGGGATCCTCAGCGAGTCTCGCTGCGAATACGCAGCGAGAAACTCGCTGCCGATACGGCAAGTGTGTTTGTACCCTAAGGAATTAATCACTGTGAACACTAAGGTTATTGTATTCATCTCTTCTCACTGATTAACGGTGAGAGGACATGAAAGCATGCAATGCCCGTTACCGGTGGCCGCCGTTATTACCAGTATAACGGCGGCCACCGGTAATGGGCATTGCATGCTTTCATCGGTGCGGGGACTGGCCGGGACTGAGCCCACACTCTGCCCCAATTTCTCAGCGACCTCCGGTAGCTGAGAGGAGGGGGCTGTGGGCATTACCGGCGCCGCTGCACTATTCTGCACCATCGCCATGAAGAGCTGATGGCAGCAGAATAGAGCCCATTAGTGATCGCCGTAAAAATTCATATCGGCGGTCACTAATAACATAATACATGTATTCTCTGGGTCACTACGGTTACGGCGAGACCACATTTGTGTAGGTTTTTTTTAACTATTACCACTATGGCGCAATAGAAAAACCCACAAAAACTGTCACCACATTGCAAGATCCATAGCATTCTTATCTTTTGCGCGACAGAGCTGGTTTTGGGCTTATTTTATACGGGAAGATCTGTAGTTTCTATTGATACCAAGTTTTATATGTATATGACTTTTTGATCTCTTTTATGATGTATTTTCTAAAGCAGATTGATAAAATACAGCTATTCTGGTACTGTTTTTTTATTTATTTTTTTACAGCGTGTGTCGTGTGATATAATTATTGATATAGTTTTATAGATTGGGTCGTTATGGACGTAGCGATACCAAATATGTATAGGATTTGTGTTTTTGATCACTTTTATGTAATGTTTTATAGTGTATGAGGAATGTAATGCATTTTTATTATGGGGAGGGGGGGGTTGTGTTTTGTGCACTTTTTTACACTAGTGTACATTACTGTACACTAGTGTAACACTTAGATCACAGTATACAATACACTGTACTGCTTCTGCAGTACAGTGTATTGTATAATGGGACCATTCTGCTGACAGGCAGTAGCACAGCCACCCCTGTGAGCAGGATGGCTTATCCATGGTAAGCCCGGGGGCCTTGATTAGGCCCCCGGAGTTACCATGGAGATGTCGGGGGGACCGGACGGTGCCGTGGGACCTCCGATCATGTAAGTGGACCTGCAGCGCCATCCGGTACACACCGGAACCCTTTAGATGCCGCTGTCATGCTTTGACAGCGGCATTTAATGGGTTAAACTGCCAGGAGCGGCGAATCCTCCGCTCCGGGCAGTTACAGGAGGGTGTCAGCAGCCACACTGACTGCTGATTCCCCGTCCTGCAGCCGCCGAGTGGTAATTTATTCCGATGCGCCCGCCGTTAAAAGGCGCACGCATCGGAATAAAGCCCATTAGTGGCCGCCGTGAAAAGGCAGCATGGCGGTCACTAAGGGGTTAAGAGCTCCCTGTACTGTGGGAGAGGGGCGAGGTCCACAGCGCTTTACTCTGACCCAGGAAGTCTCCCTCACTTTCCAAATCATAGCAGATCCACTTCAGGCTGGGGCTTGCATCAGGGGACAGGACTGTGAAGGTAATCTTTTCATAGCTGTAACCCTCTCTCCTCAGTCAGAGAGCATTTATGTGCCCATGTCTTCCCTGCTCATTCCTTTATGCTCCCTACAGTCTCTATCAGCCCTTGTGTTTCCTATTCTATCCATTTCTGCTGTAATGTGCCTGCACTGACACTTAGCCATTCACACTGCTGCTATAATGTGCCTGCACTCACGCACAGCTATACACACTACTGCTATAATGTGCCTGCACTCATGCACAGCTATACACACTACTGCTATAATGTGCCTGCACTCACACACAGCTATACACACTGCTGTATAGAAACGTTTCTGTCACTGTGCTCCTGAACAGCTCTGTGATTCTCACTTCCTGATTGGTCCGTGCTGAACACACACCCCTTCCCCATTGCTGTTATGTGACCACACAGACCTCTGACAGCTGCCCTGCTTCCCTATTCTAGCCTGTTGTACTACGCTTCTGCATTATAGGGATCTGCAGCTCCATCCTGTAGCTACAAACTGCTGCTGTTTTTCAGTTTTATGCACTTACTATTATAATATGACATATTAAGCTGTTTCTAAATTAGTTTGTTTCCACATTTGTTTTACATGTTGTTCAGAATTTAAAAAAATCATTATTTTTGGGGTGTGGAACTAATTGTCTGAATTTTAATGATTTCTTATGGGAAATTTTGCTTTGATATAAGAGTGGATTTGGATTACAAGCACGGTCCCGGTACGAATTATGCTGGTAATCCTAGGCACCACTGTTTACTGGTTGACCCATTTCTTGCTGCCTGCAAGTGTCTATGAGTCACTGCTGCACCTCTTTCTGCAGAACAGCTCCACCCTTCTTAGCTCCAGTTCTTGACCTCACCATGCCATTCCTGTAAATAGACAGAAACTCCTCTAAAGTGCACCACAATCTTCTGGAATCTTCTTCAACCACTCCCATGCAAGAAAATATTATAAATTACTATAAAATGCAGCTTGTTCAACTTTCAACTGATTTACAAATAGAAAACACCCATTTAGGACTACGGAGAGGGATTATATTACTGATGCATGTAACATGGAATCGGGGGTGGATTCTCTGGGCTATCAAACCAGTTTGACTTTGGGCTAGGCTCGAGAACAGTGTTTAAGTGCTCTCTAGAATACTGAAGCTGCACTTCTACTGCTAAAGAGTATTAGGTCACTTCTCCAACATAGTCCTGATGGGGGTAGCAACTTTCTCAGTGAAGAGAAAATATAGTATAGAGAACACTTCGGGCCTTGCACCGTGGTTGAAGTACAAAAATGGAAGATCCTCAGCTTCATGCAGTAAAAAAATTACGTATGAACATACATGGATAAAAGCACGCTCACACATTTCAAGACAAACGTCTCTAAACCATGGGCATGACTAAGAGATTCTTGTCTTGAAACGCGTCACCACACTTTTATCCCTGTATGCCCATATTTTTAAGGTGATGAAAAAAAGATTTTGTAAATTTTTTACTGCATGAAGCTGTGGATCTTACTTCAACTCCGGTCAAAACACTAATAGCAGGATCAGACACAGCGCACCTTTTTTAATGGCCCTTAGGATCCATAAGGATACTCAGGCAAGACAGAGGAGAAATTAACATTTCTAAATAGGTGTCCCTGAACAAGGTCCGACCAGGGATGTATTTTGGTATGCATGTACTAGCCCTTTAAGAGGCCGCCACCATGTGTGCTTGTCCTTAGGTCAGAAGCAGAGGAAGGAGAGGAAGCAGAAAGAGGAGACCAGTGGGGATGCAAAACGTGGGTGGGAGAAGCTTCCCAACGTTATCAATGTTAGTCGGGGAGCGGAGCAGGGGAGGTAATAGTATTGGCAGGAGTTGACTGACAGCTTTAGGCTGGGTTCACACTACGTATATTTCAGTCAGTATTGTGGTCCTCATATTGCAACCAAAACCAGGAGTGGATTAAAAACACAGAAAGGCTCTGTTCACACAATGTTGAAATTGAATGGATGGCCGCCATTTAATGGCAAATATTTGCTGTTATGTTAAAACAACGGCTGTTATATTGAAATAATGGCAGTTATTTACTGTTATATGGCGGCCATCCACTCAATTTCAACATTGTGTGAACAGATCCTTTCTGTGTTTTTAATCCACTCCTGATTTTGGTTGCAATATGAGGACCACAATACTGACTGAAATATACGTAGTGTGAGCCCAGCCTTAATATGGATCTGTATTTAATTTGTATTTCACCAAAATTTTTATCTATTTTGCAGCCACTTCTCAAAGTTTAAAGGGGTTGTTGAGCGAAAATCTTTTTTGTTCAAATCAACTGATATCAGAAAGTTATATAGACTTGTAATTAACTTCTATTAAAAAATCTCAAGGCTTCCCATACTTATTGGTCTGAATGCCCTTCAGGAAATGTGGTTTTATTTTCAGTCTGACACAGTGCTCTCTGCTGACATCTCTGGCCGACACAGGAACTGTCCAGAGCAGGAGAGGTTTTCTATGGGGATTCATAGAAAACCGAGACAGAGTTCCTGTCTCGGCCAGAGGTGGCAGCAGAGAGCACTGTGTCAGGCTGAAAATAAAACCACATTTCCTGAAGGGCATACAGACCAATAAGGATGGGAAGCCTTGAGATTTTTTAATAGAAGTAAATTACAAATCTATATAACTTTCTGACACCAGTTGATATGAATGAAAAAGATTTTCGCTGGATAACAACTTTAATTCTGTTTTGTGTCCTATCAGTACTTGCTATACAGAAAAATGGATGCAATACAGATGGTATTTCAGATCTGTATTATAGACATCTACCCATACACTCCTTATGTGTCACTGGTATTCATATCACCTGTCATGGCTGATGGGTGTATATAGACATACAGTTGTGTATCTCCGTCGCTGACACAGAAAGTGTTGCGGATTCTGCGCCTCCTTTCATCAGGGGATCATGTTCCGTTAAGTCGGAGTCTGTTCTTCGCTGTCTTCTACACTTTTGTTATTAAAAGTTTTTTCCTGCTTAAATACAGACCTTTCCATTGTACACAGATGAGTTGTGGTGGTTGTCATGGAAATCTCAATTGAGGCATTTTCTGGAATTTGCTTTTCACCTAGACTTTCAACTTTGAAATGAAAACATATTCCCAAACATTGGATAGTGATTGCGAGAGATAAAACCATGGCCATGAGCTTTGTGAGCATTACCACAGCTGCCACTGAGATTTTCTTATCCTCAAAAACAGAGATAAATAGCAGATTGGACGGGAGGTTCGGATCTCTTCAAGGTCGTTTGATAGATTACGACCTCTAACATTACCTTCATTACCTTCCATGCTACATCGATAGCTCCTAATTTTTAATGAAGTGATGAGACAATATAACGTACAAAAGATTTATTCTACATCCCCTTAGAGATTAACTAAATAAAACAAAGCCATCAAGGTCTCTCATACTAAACACACAAGAGGAACACACAGCTTATAAAACCCGAATATACAGTAACCTGTTAGGAAGATCATAGATAAATTTAAGGGGTCAAGATTAGAGATGAGCAAACCTGGAGCATGCTCGAGTCGATCCGAACCCGAACTTTCGGCATTTGATTAGCGGTGGCTGCTGAAGTTGGATAAAGCCCTAAGGCTATGTGGAAATCATGGATATAGTCATTGGCTGTATCCATGTTTTCCACACAACCTTAGAGCTTTATCCAAGTTCAGCAGCCACCGCTAATCAAATGCTGAATGATCGGGTTGGGATCGACTCAAACCCGAACCCGGTTCGCTCATCTCTAGTCAAGATCCTCACCTCTTGGCCAGAGTGCGGAGTGGCTATAAAGAGTGTCTCTGACTCTGGAGGACCCGACATGTTCTGCATTGCACAGAACACAAGAGGTAAGAACGGTGTATTAACCCCTTCCTCTCCAAATCATTTTTAACAATTTCAGCTCTTTGGGCCCACACAGGTACATAAGTCTAGAAGAGCCTGCGCTTAGCTTACCACTGATTCTGATTCAGGCCAAAGATGGGCAGTGGGCCAAACCCAAGAATTCACATTGGGGCCTGTGAACTTTTAGCTAGGCGCCTAAGCATAAACTACTGTCACAGCCACTACAGTGTTAAGTGTGACCAGTACCTGCATCCATTTAAATAAACAGAGGAATGCTGCAGTACCTTGTAATGGACTGCACCCTTGCCCATTGAGTAAAAGAGGTGGAATTTACGTGGAGTCCACGCAGTGGATTCCACTTGTCTTTCTGTCTGTCCTATTGCTTCAGTGGGATTTCTCATGCGTCTCTGCTCTCCACTCAAAGAATGAACATGTTCATTCATTCTGCAGAGAGCAGAGGTTCAATCTTTGAGCGGAGAGCAGACTTGCAAAAGAAATCCCTCTGAAGTAATAGGACCGTCAGAATGACAAGCGGAATCCGCTGCGTGAACTCTGCTCGTAAATTCCGCCTCTCTTACTCATTGTGCAAGGGCCCTAACTCTGCTAGGGTAAATATAAACCTCTGCTCTTTCTGGGCTATACAGTCACATGGATGTTTTTCTCATTCATTGGCAGCTACCTTTGTATAGACATAGATGTTGGTTACTCAGTAGGACCTTCCACTTGACTACTTAGCTCAGAAGGAGCAGAAAAAAAACCCGTCAAGTTCTGGAACTATTCCCACACAATATATATGCAGTGGTACCTTGGTTTAAGAGTAACTTGGATTGAGAGCGTTTTTCAAAATTGTGACTTGGTTGAAGAGAATTGCTTTGGTTTAAGAGCTCCTTGTACTGGGTGGGAGGGGGAGTGGGGGAGGGGCATGGCCTGCATAGCGGGGTCTACAGCACTGTACTCTGACCCAGGAAGTCTCCCTCACCTTCCAAATCATAGCAGATCCACTTCAGGCTGGGGCTTGCATCAGGGGACAGGACTGTGGAGGGAATCTCTCCATAGCTGTAACCCCTCGCTCCCTGGACAGAGAGTGCTGCATGTATGTGCCCACATCTACCCTGCTCATTCCTTCATGCTCCCTGCAGTCTCTGTCAGCCCTTGTGTTTCCCATCCTCTCCATTCATGTGCAGTAACTTATAATATCACATATTCTGCTGTTTCTGAATGTTTGTTTTTATCTGTTTTACATTTTAATCAGAATTAAAAATATTTGGGATATGGAACCAATTGTCTGCATTTCAATTATTTTTTATTGAAAAATTTGCTTTGGTTTAATAGTGATTTGGATTACAAGTACGGTCCCAGGACGAATTATGCTCGTAATTCAAGGCTCCACTATAGGCTCCACTTTATACATATATATATATAGAGAGAGAGAGAGAGAGAGAGAGAAACAGCGAGAGCTTAGCTCTTCTTGCTCTACAATATAATGCCTGCACATTAGACTGCATTTTCAATGGGAGGTTTTCTTTTAATATTACAGAATCTTGAACAGTTCATTTTTTTCTCCTTTGTTTTACTTTTTTATTACATTGTTTTTCCCTCAAATCAACCAGTTTCAGAAGTATAGTAAAGAAGTATAGATTTGTAATTTGCTTCTGTATAAAAATCTCAAGTCCTCCAGTACTTATCAGCTGCTGTATGTCCTGCAAGAAGTGGTGTTTTCTTTCCAGTCTGACACAGTGCTCTCTGCTGACATCACTGTCCGTATCAGGAACTGTACAGAGCAGTAGCAAATCCCTAAAGAAAGCCTCTCCGGCTCTGGACAGTTCCTGTCACGGAGAGAGGTGGCAGCAGAGATTACCGTGTCATGTTAGATAGAAAACACCACTTCCTGCAGGACATACAGCAGCTAATAAGTACTGGACGATTTGAGATTCTTAAATAGATGTAATTTGCAAATACATAACAAAAATAAATACATTACATAACTTTCTGACACCAGTTAATTCAAAAGAAAAAAATGCTACCGGTGTACCCCTTTAATGCATATGTCATTCCTGTTCTTGCAGTCTCTATCATAAATGGGTTCCTAATGAAGTTGTTAGCTTTCTCAAAACACATTTTTGGACTATTATGTGAGTGGATTCCTCACCCGAATCAGAAATGCACATGTCCAGGATAGGTAACAGTAATGGATATGATCAGATCAGACTGATTACGTGTACAAGCCCTATTCTGAACCCATGCACAGAACCGACCTGGCGTGGTCATACCCCTCGTCACCCAAACGTCCTGCTCACTGATCATGTGAGGAGTCATAACTACAGGTATACTTTATAAAAGAATATCTATCATTTCGAAAAACCTCTATGGGTGGTGCTCTCTATAGCCGTTTAGAGTGGAGATGAAGGGGAACAGAGCATGCAGCTGCGCACTTCTGCCCTGGGATCGGCAGGGATCTCATGTCAAAAGTTTGTTGGAGTGATAGGTACTCCTTAATACATGCTTTAGCACTATGCAATATATACGCCAAGTTATACATTATACTAATTTAAGCAACCTTTAAAATGACAGGAAAGGTTTTCTTTTCTTGAATACATTGTTCAAAATTCTGGCTCCATTATGCATACTGCATTATCTCATTTTACTTTCAGAATCACTTTCTGCAGCGTTATAAACTTATTTCTCCTGCAAGAACAATGAAGACATTAACATGATCTATTAAAATAAACCGAACGGTAAAACGCTACTGAGACGGCTGCAGTGATTTCCAAAGCTGAGATCCCATATTGTAATAGAAACAGAGTGAGATCAATTTAGCAAATGAATTTAAATAATCATAAATTGATATTGTCTGTAAACCACAACCTTTAAAAGTTATCAAATCACATTTGCATTTTAAAGGCTGAGCTCATCTTCATTGTAAAATGAATGAGAAACACTTAAAGGGATTTTCCATGTAAAGTATTGATTTCTTTTGCCGTCTCCTGTGAAAACAATTGACTTTATTACATTCAATTGTTTTTGCCTGCTCCAGGGCTAAGTCTGGGAACACAGGAGATTCATCCCTACTAAATCTCTTTACAAACAAGTGAACCAAAATAAATTCAAGGACATCGGCAGAGACAATCTGCCAGACATACTGACCCACTGCAGGTACTTGCACATCAGTCTCTGATGGTATGTTTGACGGGTACTATATGGAAGTATTTCTAGCACTACATGGCACTGTATGACTTATCTTTTGTACTGTAGAGTAACATCTTTGTCAATTGGCAAATCTCAGGCACTGTATATTGGAATCCCTGTTTCAGGCATTTTAGTAGTAACATTCTGTATGACCCACATTACATATCAATTAAAGGGAATTTGATAGCTTTATATCATGCTTATAGCTGCAGATGTGGGCAGATGCCTAATAAGAACATAGAACAAAGGATAACTGTCTCATAGCTTATGGCTGTGTGCAAAGTTATGAAATAATGTTTTACTTCTAAGCTCAAGGATAGAGTTGAGTAAACCGAATCTTACGAACCAAGATTCGCTATGAACTTTGCGAAAATTTTGGTACAGTACCAAACTGAATTTTTTCCAAAGAGTTTGTAAAGATGGCAGCCCCAAAAAATACACAGAAAAAAGCTAAGACAGGTGTGCTCACCTGTTCATGCTCCCTAGGGCATGTTCACACTACAGATTTGGCATGGAGATTCCGCTTGGAACCCCCTCCTGCAGACTCTATGCCAAATCCCGCCTCCTATCTCTTTTCAATGGGAGGCCTTGCGCCCATCCACTCTCCCCGTCTCTCCGCTCAAAGAATTGGCCCTAAGGCTCTACAGTGTCTCTAGCCACTGACTGACTGGTTGAGCGGGCTGTCACTCTTGTGTCATGACAAGAGGCACTGTCTCGTCTCAGGCACTGATTGGCTGAGCAGGCTGGACACCGGAGACCGAGAAGGAGGACACCAGGGGAACATTAACAGGTAAGTATTGATGAGCGAATTTGATGAACTGCACTAAAACAGCTAAATTCCTACTTATTTTAGTGCAGTTCATTAAAACTTCAGACAAACCCGAACTTTCGACGAACCTAACTAACTGAACTTTTAAACTTTTTTCGCTCATCTCTTCTCAAGAGTCAAAAAGGCTTGGCTGAGCTCATCTTAGCTCAACTGAAGTAAATGGAGCTGTATTGTAATACCAAACACAACCTGAGGACAGCGGGGGTGGAGCTGTTTTTGTAAGAAAGTAGCTGCGCTTTTTCTAACTCTGGATAACCTCTCAAAGCTTAGGAAAAAAACATGATTTTATCATTTTTGCAAATGGCCATCAGCTGGTATTATTGTTCTACATTTCTATCATCTCTGTCCATGTCTTCAGATCTGAGCATGATATAGAGGTGACGTATTTCACAACTTTTCACTTTGTTCCTTAGAATTATTTCTATGCTAGGGGGTGCTGTTCTTATTTTCTGTGTTAAAATATTGTTGGGTATAGATTTGACAATGGTTCCTGCAGAAAGGTAAAATTATCAGTATATATCAGTATCCAGTATAAAGGATGTACATGGTACATTACTTTAATATAACATTTTAAAAAGGGCGTGTGGTTTTCTGCATGTAGCAAGGAGTAAGTGCACTTAGGTGTTCACACATTGTAAAGTGTTCCATAAGAGCAGATAGTGTTGACCTCTTCTTCAGGACCTGCTGTGTATGCGTTCCTTATGTAAGGAAATGCATCCTGTAACATAAATACAGATGCAGGCATCACATCACAGAATATATAATCTAAGTGCTAAAAGTATTAATAGATTATAATTGTTACTTACAGTATTGGTAAGCAATGAAAGTGTTCCGGAAATCCAGCCCCCGATCTGCACTTTTACAATTAATAACTCCTTAAGCATATTAGAATGACAGTAAAAGCTAGTGGAAAGGAGTGACTGGCGCTTGTGGTAGGAAGAGGCAGATAAAGTAATGGGTGGCCCAACCTTTCTCTTGAGCGAGTTTGACAGGGCAGGGAGCCGATAGCTCCTCGCTGTGTCAAACATAGCGCTGCTTTTGACTGTGAGTGCTCATTAGTAGCGCTCATAGTTAAAGGACCCACTGCACAGAGCCATGGGCGGCAGAGGGGGCCCTATATTACCAGAGCAGAGGCTGCGGGGATTATGGGCCCCCCTGGATATTTTATGTGCTTCTTATATATAGCAAAATTTACAGTACTAATAAAAGGTTGTTAGTAAACATCTTGATCAAATTCATTTAAGTTTATCCCTTACCTAGCGTGGTGCTGTGTGACAACCAGCATCTCTGCAATACCAGCACCCCTAGGGGGAGTGACCCAGTTGTCCAGGAATCCCACTGTTGCTAGACCTGGACCCCTGCCTCAGGGGATTGCCACCCCACAGGCACAGTACTATAGCAATAATGACCACTAGATAGCACCACGCCATTATATGTGGCCATGCCCATGAAATGACAACTATGATTTGTAACGTTACTTGCAGACTATCTTTAGCAATGTCTGATGGTAGACATACTGTATCTGCTTGAGATATGAACTCTTGCCACTTTAGACAAGGTTGCTGTGATCTACCAATTTAGTCTGGCATCTCGCCGCTTTTGTGCAGAGATGGTTGATGAGCCAGATTGTGGCTGATCAAAGTCTTGTGTGAGCGAGCCACAGACTGAGAGGATTTTCCCTGTTCAAAAACCTCAATAGTATATTGCTTCACAAGCATACTGTACTGGTATATAAAGCTATATCTCTATAATACCACATTTAAAGTGAATCTGTCATTCACAGCCCGCACTGCTGACACTGTTAGATAGTTGTTAGGTCAAGGAGAAAGATAGGAGATAGATAGATAGATAGATAGATAGATAGATAGATAATAGGTAGATAGAAAGATAGATAGATAGATAGATAGGAGATAGATAGATAGATAGATAGATAGATAGATAGATAGATAATAGATAGATAGATAGATAGATAGATAGATAGATAGATAGGAGATAGATAGATAGATAGATAGATAGGAGATAGATAGATAGATAGATAGATAGATAGATAGATAGATGATAGATAGATAGATAGGAGAGCGATAGGAGAGAGATAGGAGATAGATAGATAGATAGATAGATAGATAGATAGATAGATAGATAGATAGATAGATAGATAGATAGATAGAAGATAGATAGATAGATAGGAGAGAGATAGGAGATAGATAGATAGATAGATAGATAGATAGATAGATAGATAGATAGATAGATAGGAGAGAGATAGGAGATAGATAGATAGATAGATAGATAGATAGGAGAGAGATATGAGATAGATAGATAGATAGATAGATAGATAGATAGATAGATAGATAGATAGGAGAGAGATAGGAGATAGATAGATAGATAGATAGATAGATAGATAGATAGATAGATAGATAGATAGAAGATATCATATTGGCATATCATAAGACATCATATTGGCACAAAGCCCAAGAAAAACTCTCTCCATATCCAAAATGGCACTATCTGGCTCAACTACTTTAGGGACCTCTACAAAAACATCCCTGAAGAAGAGCAAACCCAGGAACAGAAAGAAATAACCACAAAACTGAGGCACATGGAAGAGGCAATTAAGGACTTCCAGACCCCCCTGGACCGGCCAATCACCACACAGGAAATACAGGAGAACATCACTCTACTCAGATGCAGAAAGGCCAGTAGTGCTGATGGCATCCCCCCCGAGATGCTGAAATACAGCCCGCCAGACATCCACGCTGCACTGGCCAAACTGTTCACCCTTGTCCTGAGCTCCGGACACTTCCCACAAGACTGGAACCGAGGCCTCATAACCCCCATTCATAAAAGTGGGGACAAATACGACCCAGCGAACTACCGTGGGATCTGTGTGAGCAGCACTCTGGGGAAGCTATTCAGCGGCATCATCAACAGAAGAGTCCTCACCTTCCTCATACAGCATGAGGTCCTCAGTAAAAGTCAAGCCGGTTTCATGCCGAACCACCGCACCACCGACCACATCTACACCCTGCACAGCCTCATCAAGACCCACGTCCACAACACCAAACGGGGCAAGATCTTCTCCTGTTTTGTGGACTTTAGGAAGGCGTTTGACTCCGTGTGGCACCCGGGCCTATTCCTCAAACTCCTGCAGAGTGGGATAGGAGGGAGGACGTATGATGTCATCAAGAGCTCATACACTGGGAACCAATGCAGCGTGAAGGTGAACGGCAAGAGGACAGCTTGTTTCCAGCAGGGCCGAGGAGTCAGACAAGGCTGCAGCCTGAGCCCAACGCTCTTCAACATCTACATCAACGAACTGGCTGCAGCTCTGGAGGACTCCTCAGCCCCCGGCCTCCTCCTGCATGACCGTGAGGTGAAGTTCCTGCTGTACGCTGATGACCTCCTGCTGCTGTCCCCCACAGAGAGCGGCCTTCAAGAAAGCCTGTCAGTCCTGGAGAAATTCAGCAATACATGGGCACTACCCATCAACTCTAAGAAGACCAAGGTCATGGTGTTCCAGAGGAAGGGTCAGAAAAAAGCCTCCATCTCCTCCTCCTCCTTCACACTAAACGGGTCAGTACTGGAGAACACCAGCAGCTACACATACCTGGGCCTGGAGCTTAACCAATCAGGGAGCTTCAAGTCTGCAATAGAGGTCCTCAAAGGAAAAGCCAGCAGAACCTTCTATGCCATACGAAAGCGACTGTACCACCTGAAAGCACCAGTGAGGGTCTGGCTAAAGATCTTTGATGGTGTCATTGCCCCAATCCTGCTTTATGGCAGTGAGGTTTGGGGTCCGGCCACTTACCCAGACCAGTCAAAATGGGATCCAAGCCCAACAGAGACCTTTCATCTGGCGTTCTGCAAGTACCTCCTCCAGGTCCATCGCAGCACCTCCAACATGGCGTGTCGGGCAGAGTTGGGCAGGTTCCCACTATGGTTTCAGGTACAGAAGAGGGCGCTTTCATTCTGGGCGCACTTACAGAGAAGCAACCCAGACTCCTATCACCACAAAGCCTCCCTGAGCCATGGAGCCCAATGTGCCCCCCAACAGGGCATCCACCACCAGTCCTGCCAAACCCCACAACATGCCCTGACAAAAGCCCAAATAAAAGGGGCAATAGAGACATACCGGGGCAATATACAGAGGAATGGAGGAGAGAAATAAGTAACTCCCAGAAACTCACCATCTACCAGTCACTGCAGAGAGACTACACCATGGCGCCATACCTAGAGAGGCTGCACCACCCCAAACACAGGCAGACCCTAAGCCTCTATAGACTGAGCGCCCACAGCCTGGAGATAGAGACGGGGCGGCACAGACAGACATACAAGCCGCGGGAGAGCCGACTGTGCCGGCACTGTGAGCAGGGAGACCTGGAGGATGAGGCCCACTTCTTGCTACACTGCAGCAAATACTCATCCCCCAGGGTCACCTACTTCCAGAGACTCTCCACCATCATCCCGGACTTCACCTCCATAGATGAGGAGAGGAAACTCCACATTCTGCTGGGGGAAGAGGAGGCCACCATGGAAGTAGCGGCCCAGTATGTCTCCACCTGCCACCGGCTGAGAGGATTATGAGATACCATGGACTGTTATACGCCCTATTATACCCCAATCCTGCCCCTTACCCCATATCCACCCTGCTCCCCACATGACCCCCCCCCTCTCCCCCAAACTCCATCTATTATACTCTGTTGCTTTGGCAATGCTAAATGTTTATTTTGGACCTGCCAATAAAGCTTTTTTGAATTTGAATTTGATAGATAGATAGATAGATAGATAGATAGATAGATAGATAGATAGATAGATAGGAGAGAGATAGGAGATAGATAGATAGATAGATAGATAGATAGATAGATAGATAGATAGAAGATAGATAGATAGATAGATAGATAGATAGATAGATAGATAGATAGATAGGAGAGAGATAGGAGATAGATAGATAGATAGATAGATAGATAGATAGATAGATAGATAGATAGGAGAGAGATAGGAGATAGATAGATAGATAGATAGATAGATAGATAGATAGATAGATAGGAGATAGATAGATAGATAGATATGAGATAGATAGATAGATAGATAGGAGATAGATAGATAGATAGATAGATAGATAGATAGATAGATAGATATGAGATATATAGATAGATAGATAGATAGGAGATAGATAGATAGATAGATAGATAGATAGATAGATAGATAATAAGAGATAGATAGATAGATAGATAGATAGATAGATAGATAGATAGATAACAGATAGATAGATAGATAGATAGATAGATAGAGAGATAGATAGATAGGAGAGAGATAGGAGATAGATAGATAGATAGATAGATAGATAGATAGATAGATAGATAGATATGAGATATATAGATAGATAGATAGATAGATAGATAGATAGATAGATAGATAGATAGGAGATAGATAGATAGATAGATAGATAGATAGATAGATAGTTAGATAATAAGAGATAGATAGATAGATAGATAGATAGATAGATAGATAGATAGATAGATATGAGATATATAGATAGATAGATAGATAGATAGATAGATAGATAGATAGATAGATAGGAGAGAGATAGGAGATAGATAGATAGATAGATAGATAGATAGATAGATAGATATGAGATATATAGATAGATAGATAGATAGATAGATAGGAGATAGATAGATAGATAGATAGATAGATAGATAGATATGAGATATATAGATAGATAGATAGGAGATAGATAGATAGATAGATAGATAGATAGATAGATAGATAGATAGATAATAAGAGATAGATAGATAGATAGATAGATAGATAGATAGATAGATAGATAGATAACAGACATATAACAGATAGATAGATAGATAGATAGATAGATAGATAGATAGATAGATAGATAGATAGATAGATAATTTGTCTAGTATATTGTTACTCCAGCTGTGGTATAATTCTACCCTGTATAATATCTATCCACAGTGTCTCCGCAGATCGGTTTTATGTAACATATGCTTTACTTTAAAGGTAGTGCAGGAAATAAGAGCAATCCTGAATGTATGATAACATCAAAGAAGCAGGATGACTGGTGATGTTCTGCTAAAGGTTCACAAACTACTCAGGTTCAGAGAATTTGTTCTACAACTGGCTGACTCCCCTGATACCGGGAGATAACATACAGAAAGATCAGCCGCATTACTCGTTTATCTTTATGATTTGTGTGTGTGTGTGTGGGGGGGGCACATTTTTCAGATTTTTATGGGTGGTTTTTCTGTTGATTTTATTTTGGATCAACAAAAGAAAATTGTTTGGGAACAGATGTTTGTCTTTCTTCAATCTCATTTCTCAGTTTACTCTGGGCGCCTGGCAGCATAGTAAATTGTTAGATTCTGACCTTTTCTACAAATCACAGAGACCTGCTACGGATAGTTCAAGAAGCATGGAATTTTATTTTTATTATTTTAACTGAAGATTGCATACAAGTGCTATGGGGCCAGGGGCTGTCATAGTGGCTACTTGCAGCTGCCTCTAGGGGGAGCTCACTCCATACAAATGTATACTGTAAAACCTCTTTTATTGTAGTTGTCTGATGCTACAATCTACTAACAAATTTTTTTTTTTTTACTGCAGCTCTGAATTGTTATAGTTGCATGGTGACGGCACTTTAGTGCACTGTATGACACTGCGGAGAAGTAATACAAAGCACTTGTTGGGTGATTGCGGCCTTGGCCAACTACAGTAAAGGTATAGATAGCAGAGATGAGAGCCACTCATGCATGCTTGTGTCTGATTGTTCGGCATTTGAATACCTTTGGCTGAAAAAGTTGGATGCAGCCCTAGGGAGTCCTGGAAAACATAGATACAGGTTATTCACATGCCGAACGATCAGACTTAAGCATGCTTGAGTTGCGCTCATCTCTAATGGATAGTCTTACTGCTTACATTTCTACTTTTGTAACCATGTAATGACTTTGGGATGTATTTTCAAGCAGAAAATTACCAAATTATTTTTCTTTTTCTTTACATTGTGAGTTAACGGCGAAGTTCCATGAAACGAAAAAAAAAACATAGGCAGGGAGAGGGGTACGGGAACATAATAAAGTATACTTACCCATCCCCATGCCCTGCCAGCAATGCCTTCTCAATATCTGCCCGCCACCGGCCTTCAGCAGCTCCTGCTTCTGCAATGCCACATACCCGACTGATGGATTGGCCGCTTAGCCAATCAATGTCTGGGGCGGGAAATTGCTGCTGTCACTGACTGGCAGGAGAGCAGGCAATCCATCAGCCGCTCCTTAACATTGCAGCAGAAGTAGCCAGGTAGGCGACGTATACTTTCTTTCTGCACCTCTCTGCCTGCCTATGATTTTTTTTGTTTCATAGGACTTCTCCCTTAAAAGAAGGGTGCCACTAAAAATTATAGTTGGTCCCCCCCCCCCCCAAAAAAAAAAAAAAGCCCTCATACATCTCAGTTGATGGAAAAATTTGTTCATTATTAGTGATAAGCGAACCTGGAGCATGCTCGAGTCCATCCGAACCCGAACTTTCAGCATTTGATTAGCGGTGGCTGCTGAACTTGGATAAAGCCCTAAGGCTATGTGGAAAACATGGATATAGTCATTGGCTGTATCCATGTTTTCCAGACAACCTTAGAGCTTTATCCAAGTTCAGCAGCCCCAGCTAATCAAATACCGAATGTTCGGTTTTGGATCGACTCGAACCCGGTTCGCTCATCTCTATTCATTATGGATCAGGGACAGGAAGAAAAGAGAAAAATCCAAAAAATAAAATTGGCTGCGCAGAAGGGGTTAAAGTAGACCCATCAGGTCCCACCATATCTGTTTGGTAAATACTTGAAGACTTTATGCATTTTGTAGACTCATTCTTAGAGCATACAGGCCCTAACAGGAACACTGCAAGAAAACTATTGGTAGGGGGAAAAGTATCACCTAATGGTCAATTTATTCATACATTTCCTTAAAGGAATGGGTTAATACAGAGTTCTAAGAACAGATGCCATAGAATTTACTAAAACTAGAATTAAACTGGGTTTACGAAGCGGAAACGTTAAACTTTTTAGATTTACACTATATAATTGCAGTTATGTAATGTATTTGGGTTTATTTTGGGTTTATATTTTGATGTCTTTTGTTATCATATTCTCTCAAATGTAATATAACCTCTATTTACTGGAAGTGTTCTTAAGTGAGTCCGGATATTAGAGAAACATTTTACTGTATATCCTTTATTATATACTCCGGTGAGTGCTCTTCATTAAATACTCTTCATAAGCAAAGAAATATTTCCCTAAAAGCATTTATACCATTTCTATTGTTCTATTTCATGTATTTATTACAATGAAAGTAAACAGCATTAGTTCTAAATGACTGTACTATTTGATAATCTAAGAAAGTTGATGTTTATAGGAAAAGACTATAATAATGGTGCAATAAAAAGTATAATGTGCTATTGCACCAGAACACTAAGGACTTTTGCAGCATAGATTGCAGATCTGTAAAACTACAGACAACGAATAGCCCAATAGAAATTAATGTGCCCTCAATTTGTCCAAATAATTGGAGATCCACAATTACTGATAAATTTATAAAATGTGTGAATAAGGCCTGATAGATCTGATCGGATAATCTGAAGTCTGAAAATTTGGTTCCTATCAGGTCATATTCAGATTAAAACAATGTAACTGCTATTTTGTTTATTAATGCAAAAGAGAGCAACTTTTAAATGAAATGTGTCACCTCAATTTTTTTTTACAGATTTGAATTAAATACTAAAAATTGTTCTTTTATTCTAATCTGTTTCTGCCATCTTGCCTGAGCTCTTTTAACAGTATTCAGTGACATGCTTTACAGCAAGACTCATGGACATAGAAGGCAATAGGAAGATTCTGTCCCCTTGAAATGAATGTGAGCTGCTATTCACTGGTGTCACATGTCGCTGCAGTGCTATACAGATCACATTACAGCAGCCTCCTTTCTTCACTACAGACACAATCTGAAGTCTTAGTTTAAGAGTCTATTACACGGATCAATAATCTGCCAAATCAGGACAATTTGGCAGGTAATCGTTCAGTTGAATAAAGACAATGATCAACCGATGACAGCGATCGGCTGATTGTGTGTTTAGGTCCTGAACTAAAATCACCAGCCGCCAGGTGCACATCACTATGTGTAATAGTGACACGCAACCGACGGCTGACGATTGTGTAAGAAAATAATAAAGTTTTTACATACCTGACCACGCTCCCCAGTATCTCCCTGTCTTCTGCCCACTGCCAGCGGCCACCAGTAGAACTGCAGAACCAGCCTCTGAAATGACAGTCCGCTCAGCCAATCAATTTTTAAACAGCCTGTTTTGAGTATTTACCCCAAAATTCATATAAATTTAGTAAAAAATAACCTTTTTTTCCCAATATACACTACCGTTCAAAAGTTTGGGGTCACATTGAAATGTCCTTATTTTTGAAGGAAAAGCACTGTACTTTTCAATGAAGATAACTTTAAACTAGTCCTAACTTTAAACAAATACACTCTATACATTGCTAATGTGGTAAAAGACTATTCTAGCTCCAAATGTCTGGTTTTTGGTGCAATATCTACATAGGTGTATAGAGGACCATTTCCAGCAACTATCACTCCAGTGTTCTAATGGTACAATGTGTTTGCTCATTGGCTCAGAAGGCTAATTGATGACTAGAAAACCCTTGTGCAATCATGTTCACACATCTGAAAACAGTCTAGCTCGTTACAGAAGCTACAAAACCGACCTTCCTTTGAGCAGATTGTGTTTCTGGAGCATCACATTTGTGGGGTCAATTAAACGCTCAAAATGGCCAGAAAAAGAGAACTTTCATCTGAAACTCGAAAGTCTATTCTTGTTCTAAGAAATGAGGCTATTCCATGCGAGAAATTGCTAAGAAATTGAAGATTTCCTACAACGGTGTGTACTACTACCTTCAGAGGACAGCACAAACAGGCTCTAACCAGAGTAGAAAAAGAAGTGGAAGGCCGCGTTACACAACAAAGCAAGAAGATTAGCACACTAGAGTCTCTAGTTTGAGAAACAGACGCCTCACAGGTCCCCAACTGGCATTCTCATTAAATAGTAACCGCAAAACACCAGTGTCAACATCTACAGTGAAGAGGCAGCTGCGGGATTTTGGCCTTCAGGGCAGAGTGGCAAAGAAAAAGTCATATCTGAGACTGGCCAATAAAAGAAAAAGATTAAGATGGGCAAAAGAACACAGATATTGGACAGAGGAAGACTGGAAAAAAGTGTTGTGGATGGATGAATCCAAGTTTGAGGTGTTTGGATCACAAAGAAGAACGTTTGTGAGACGCAGAACAAATGAAAAGATGCTGGAAGAATGCCTGACGCCATCTGTTCAGCATGGTGGAGGTAATGTGATGGTCCGGGGTTGCTTTGGTGCTGGTGTAAGGTGGGAGATTTGTACATGGTAAAAGGGATTCTGAATAAGGAAGGCTATCACTCTGCAACGCCATGCCATACCCAGTGGACAGCGCTTGATTGGAGCCAATTTCATCCTACAACAGGACAATGACCCTAAACACACCTCCAAATTGTGCAAGAACCATTTACAGCAGAAGCAGCAGCTGGTATTCTATCATAGGTAATGGAGTGGCCAGCGCAGTCACCAGATCTGAACCCCATTGAGCTGTTGTGGGAGCAGCTTGACCATATGGTACGCCAGAAGTGCCCATCCAACCAATCCAACTTGTGGGAGCTGCTTCTAGAAGCGTGGGGTGCAATTTCTCAATTTCTACCTCAACAGATTAATAGCTAGAATGCCAAAGGTGTGCAATGCTGGAATTGCTGCAAAAGGTGGATTCTTTGACGAAAGCAAAGTTTGATGTAAAAACAATGTTATTTCAAATACAAATTATTATTTCTAACCTTGTCAATGTCTTGACTCTATTTTCTATTCATTTCACAACGTATGGTGGTGAATAAGTGTGACTTTTCATGGAAAACACAAAATTGTTTGGGTGACCCCAAACTTTTAAACGGTAGTGTATGTTTAGTTATAAGACAGTTGAAAATATATTTTATGATCAGAAAGAAACCCTTTAAATATGGCTGAACAAAAGACCTTGCTTATAGGACAATGTCATCATCCCGCACCTCCATAACAAGGTAAAACACAACATCCAGGCATCTCCAAGTTGGCTTGAATTTGCATTGACAATATTTTATTTGTCCTTGTAGGTCAAGAAGTGTATCGAACATTAGAGATGTATAGATAAAAGCAGTGTTAGATGTTGCTTCTGCTGATCATGTAGAGTCAGTTGATTCCACTTTACCGGTAATTGAATATATTTTGCTTGTGTGCGTGTCATCTACCATGGCCCGACTCAGCAAAACAGACACAGCTTGATTCAATCTTTGCCTCTGCAATGTATCCAAATGTGATGTGTAAAGTGAGCCGCCATTCAGCGTGTAATCTGCATCCTGTGCAGTCTGTTGGCAAACACCTAACTATACCCCGGGGGCGGCATGAGAGTCAAAGAGGGCAGTTTATCAAAGTTATCTCACTGCAAAACTTGTGGAAAGTAAAACGCTATAATCCTGAGGTTAGATCCAGCGATAAACCTGATATAATAATTCTCATATAAATTCCATCCCACTGTAAAAAAATGCTTTTAGGTAAGGCTGTATATTAGATATTTGTAGCTTGCGGAGGTCCAATTCCTCTTCTTTACTAGAATTTGCATGGAACATTGAGTTATATAGCGATATGCACACTTTTATTGGCTAAAATGCATTCCCTTTATGTGCCAAACAGCATAAACGTGGGATAGGTGGTGCAGAGAGTTCAATACTTACAAATACAGAGGTTTATATTGGATTTTATTGAGGTACATAGGATTGATATTACCATACATTGTTTATGGAAGTGGAATAAATATCACAGATGGCAGCCTGTAGTTAATGCCGTTGTTCATTTTGGATAATCCCTTAAAAATTCCCTTAAAAATAAGCCAGAATCCATCGAAATTCACAGTCATCTGTGGGAAGAAATTGACAGCTTGTGTTCAGTCGCCCCAAAGGGTCACCACAAGGAAAATATATTATTACGTATATGTGGCATAAAAATTAGTTTTAAGCAATCTATAAATGCTCAAGTGCTCGTTACTCGAGTAGAGCAAAGAGTAGATTAGGGTAACAACCCCATTGAAATTAATGGGAGACCCGAGCACTTAACCAGGTGCCCCCTGCTTGGTAGACTGGACGGTGCCTGGTCAGCCTTTTTAATTCTAATTTCTGTATATTTTAAAGTGTAACTGGCATTTACATTTTAATTGCAGAAATCAATAGTACAAGCAATTTTAAGAAACATTGTAGTGTTTTTTTATTAGGCAAAAAAAACCTCTTTCTTTACTCAATAAGCTGTTCCCCAGCCTCCTCCCTCACTTCTTATCTGTGCATCATCAGGCAAAGCCGTCTTCATTACAGAGGAGCAAAGTGAAGATGGGTTTGCTGAGTCCATTATAACCTCTAGAGGGGGGAGGGGCCAAGGGGGATGAGTGAGCAGGAAGAGGACAGAGTCAGCTCCTGCAGTTTGCAGACCGTCTGGGCACATAAAACGCTGGATTCAGAGGTCAGAATGGCCAGTGCTAGTCTGGGAGCTTGGTGAGAGTGATTGCAGGATGATGTTTTGTGCAGAGATGACTTTTCTTCTCTCCATGCTCACTCATCCCCCTCGACCCCTCCCTTCTCCATAGAGCATAATGGACACAGAAATCCTGCTTCTTCTGAAGTGAAGGGGGAGGTAGGAAAACAACTTCTTGAGTACAGAAAAAAACTCTTTTGCTTAAAAAAACCTTTTACCGAGTTACTTAAAATCGCTTGTACTATTGATACTTGAAAAATGACATTTAAATGACAGTTACGCTTTAAACATTCCTTCAAGGGACTAAATATACAAAAAAATAGAACAAAAAATTAAATAGTTTACTGCAGTGGGTGGGAGATACAATTGACAGACAAACAATCATATGACCACCTTTACCTTAGCACCATGAGGTGCTTGTAAAGCAATAGGCTCGAGGAGGAGGGAAAAGTGCACAATGGGATTGTACTCCTAACAATTTTTACAGCATGCACCCATCACTATACAAATAGACTATGAGGAAGGAAACACTGCTGCACTGAATTACTAGGGATAGGACAGTGTATGACACCTGAGATGAGATAACTGAATTTAATCAATTATCATGACTGTGCTACTGTATCTCAATAAATAATACGTTGCAATACTGTAGGGCTGGTTACTGCACCACTTCCTCGGACACTGCAGTACTGGATTATCAAGCACTGGACACCAGGGACTGGAAATTGCATTCAAGGGGCACTGTCCTAGTGGGTCCTTAGGGACTGGACATTTCTAATTGACGTCACAGGTAGAACATTGCTCATTATAAGTGATAAGCCAACCTTGAGCACGCTCGAGTGCGGCATTTGATTACCAGCGGCTAAGGAAGTTGCATCCAACTTCTTCAGCCACTGTTCAACCCAAGCATGCTGGATGAGGTTCGCTCATCTCTACTCATTATAAAACCAAGACTTCTTCCCTTCACCAACATTTATTTAGGATTTATTTATTTAGAATAATTTAGGATCTAAAAAGAAAGGCAAGTATGGCTCCCCTGGTGTTTGTACAGCTCCCCTGGTATTTAAGTCATACTGTATTTGTAGCCTTGTTAAACCCAATAGAACTTTGGGGGAAACAAGTTTAACCTATGCTTCTACCAATAAGCAATGAAAGCTGATTATAAATATTGGTAGGCATTAATAGAAAAATCAGCATTTGAATACTCAATCATGTATGTGTTTGTGCGTGAAACCACCAATATTAGTTCACCTTTCTAAAAATCAAGTCAAAGCATAAAGCATTCTTCTCATAATACACGTTCTAAAGAAGCTGAAGCCATCAGTTAAAATTACCGTTTTTTTTTTCTTTCAATATATTTTAATGAATTTCCCAATAATGTATAAATCAGGATATATATACAATAATCAGACTATATATCTGAATAAAAAAGAATATAACAGAAACATGGCAAAAATTAAAACTATTGCTATGAAAAAGAAAACAACATAAATATTGCTCTAAAAGATCAAGAGAAATAATAGTGAATCTCTACATCATGTCGAGGAAACAAGTCTTTTTATTTTAAGCAATAAAGTCTTCAACCCCCTCCTAAATGGGAATGTATCACTTTTTATTTTAATTAATTAATTTTATGGTGCGTTTACACAGGCAGATTTATCTGACAGATTTTGGAAGCCAAAGCCAGGAGTGGATTTGAAAAGAGGAGAAATTTCTGTCTTTCCTTTATGACCCATTCCCTGTTTATGGTCTGTTCCTGGCTTTGGCTTCAAAAATCTGCCAGATAAATCTGCCTGTGTAAACGCACCATTAGATTCTAGATTGAATTTTTTTATTGTTCTATTTTTTTCTTTTATTCTGACCTGCTTCTCTTGTCACCTTGTGTGCTTGGGTGAGTCTTTGGAGGGGAGTGGTTTGGGTGTATGGTTGAGCAAGGCCTCACAAGTTGTCATGGGCAGTGTTTAATAAAGATGGCTTTTAGATATAGCCCCATATACAAACGAGCACCGATTAGCGAGATCAGCGCAGAAAATCAGCTGCGGATCCAGTAAGTGTGAACGTACCCTTAAAGGTATTCATGGCAAAAAATTTTATAAAAGCTACATTGTTTTTTATGAGTCTTTAAGGGTACGGCATGCACTTCTTACGTCTACTTTCCATAACTACATTTTCGAAAGACAAAGAAGGAATATGCTGAGTCAGACATTGTGTAAAAATATGAAAACCTGCAAAACCAGCATCAGCAGTTGTAGATATTAGGAGTCTCTCATGTACTTTAATATAATAAAGCTTCTACGCAGCCTCTTGATGTGTGTAATGTGCTAATCTCTCCTGACCTTCATTTCTCATGGATTCCGTCATTGAGGTGCGATAACACTTATTAATTCCAGCTTTCTCTAAAATGCCTATTGTGATCAATAACTGCGACACTTGACAGACTAGTTTACAGCGTCTTATATTACACAAGGGATAATAGTACATACAGCAGAAAATACTAGAAACAGACATCATGCATTGGTATATAGGAGAGATTATACCTTTTTTATTGATTGATCCAAAGAGTTATTATCCTCAATTAAAGAGGTTATCCAGGATTAGAAAAAAACATGGCGGCTTTCTTTAAAAACAGGACCTCTCTTGTCCTTAGGTTGTGTGTGGTATTGCAACTCCATTTCATTGAAGTGAATAGACTTGAGTTGTAATATTGCACACAACTTGAAGACAGCTGTGGCGCTGTTTTTTGTGGAAAACATGTTTTTATAAAAACAAATACTAATTTTCCAGAATTTGTTGTCCTGCCATGATATAACTTATATAATAGAATTATATAAAAGTACAGTGATACCTTGGTTTAGGAGTACCTGGATTGAGAGTGTTTTACAAGAAGAGCTGACAGTTTTATAAAATTGTAACTTGGTGTAAGAGCTCTCTGTACTGGGTGGTAGGGAAAGTCGTGGAGGGACATGGTCTGCATAGCGGGGTCTACAGCACTGTACTCTGACCCAGGATGTCTCCCTCACCTTCCAAATCATAGCAGATCCACTTCAGGCTGGGGCTTGCATCAGGAGACAGGAATATGGAGGTAATCTCTCCATAGCTGTAACCCCTCTCTCCCCAGACAGATCGTGCTGCATGTATGTGCCCACATCTGCCCTGCTCATTCCTTCATGCTCCCTGCAGTCTCTGTCAG
This sequence comes from Dendropsophus ebraccatus, assembly GCF_027789765.1. Classification (NCBI taxonomy): domain Eukaryota; kingdom Metazoa; phylum Chordata; class Amphibia; order Anura; family Hylidae; genus Dendropsophus; species Dendropsophus ebraccatus. The sequence goes on from NC_091461.1 coordinate 33,322,292, forward strand.
TCCTTGTGTTTCCCATCCTCTCCATTCCTTCAATACTTTGCCTGCAAATACACTCAGCTATACACACTGCTATCATGTGCCTGCACTCACACTCAGCTATACACACTGCTGCTATAATGTGCCTGTACTTACACTCAGCTATACATACTGCTGCTATAATGTGCCTGCACTTACATTCAGCCATTCACACTACTGTACAGAAATGTTTTTGTTTCTGTCTTCCTGCACAGCTCTGTGATTCCCACTTCCCGATTGGTCAATGCTGAACACACCCCCTTTCTCATTGCTGTTATGTGACCACACAGACCTCTGACAGTAGCCCTACTTCCCTATTTTAGCCTGTTGTACTACGCTACTGCATTATAGGGATCTGCAGCTCCATCCTGTATCCTGTTTTTTCATTCTTATGCACTTACTATACATTATTCTCCATATGCTGATGGCTATACTGTACAGTAACTTATAATATGACATACCCAGCTTTCTAAATGTTTGTTTTACCTGTTATTCAGGAAAAAAATCATTATTTCGGGGATGCTAAACCATTTGTCTGCATTTTAATGATTCCTTATGGGAAAATTTGCTTTGGTTTAAGAGTGGATTTGGATTACAAGCACGGTCCCGGAACAAATTATGTTCGTAATCCAAGGCACCACTGTATATCAAATTGTTTACCAGTTTTCTCCTCTGCAGGCTCCATCTCCAATTCCCACATGTCCCTGACCTAGTGGGTAGAGACTGGCTTCACTGATGTCTCCCATACACTACATACACAGGTAAGGGAAAGCTGCTCCCTTTTGTCTCTATAAAATATCTTAGGAGCAGCATGAAGAACATTATAAAGCAGTATGGAGCAGAGATAGCTGTGAAACCAGATGTGGATTGAGATATAAGACACACTACAAAGTCTTGAAACCACCATTTCTTCTATTTATCTCTCTTCAGCCTCTTCACATCTCTTCCACTTTCCCTGTACTATAGACTTCTATTAGCAGATATAACTTAATACTTTGTTTCAAAATATTAGAAAAGAATGCAATGTTCATATGTTGATCACCCCTTGTTCTAGTTTGTAGGAATGCATATTTTTCAAAAATCTTATCATTATGAATAGAAAAGCTAACTAAACAACTTTTTGGAGAACACCTTTCACTACATTAAAAACCAAATACTAATACAGTACGCAACTTGTTTCACTAGCCCCTCCATTAAGAAGACCTCCAGAGCAGATTACAGCAATCATAGCTGAGGAGCCAAGGAAGCTCTCAATATAAAGCGTGTACCTAAGAAGAAGAACATGTCTTCTGGGTACTTGCAGTAGCGGTGTGTACTTGGCACCATTCTTATGCCGTGCATTGGCCCGGCTCTATGCACTGGGGGTGGGCCCGCCACCCCCTTGTGTGATGATATCCCCTCTGTGGCACGGCACCACTAGAATCAATGAAGCTTGGTCACAGAGGGGAAGGCATATGGTCACACTGAGGAGGGGCGGCGGGCCCGCCCCCAGTGCATAGAGCCAGGTCAGTGCACGGCAGAACGGTGCTGAATAGAGATGAGCGAACCTCAAGCATGCCCGAGTCCAACTGAACCCGATCGTTCGGCATTTGATTAGCGGGGACTTGGATAAAGCTCTAAGGTTGTCTGGAAAACATGGATACAGCCAATAACTATATCCATGTTTTCCACATAGCCTTAGGGCTTTATCCAACTTCAGCAGCCACCGCTAATCAAATGCCGAACGTTTGGGTTCAGTTGGACTCGAGCATGCTCCAGGTTCGCTCATCTCTAGTGCTGAACGACGGGATCGGGCGGCATTTCAAAAAAATGGACCATGCTACCTGGATCCCCCCTCTGATCAGCTACTGTAAAAATAAAAAAAGCTATGTACCTGATGGTTCATTTGCTTTAAATTCTCTCCACTTTCCAATTTCTACACAATGGGGAAAATTAATAATCTTTAAGATAATCACAGATTTTTGTGCAGAGAGGATGGTTTACGCAAATAATTGTGATTATTTTCAAGCATTCGCCAGACACAGTGTAATAAATCTGGGCCATTGTAACGACAACTTCAGCAACATTGTGCAGCTATATGGTTGTAGTTTCTACTCTCTGGATATTTACTTGGACATTTATTATTCCACTCCCATTTACACCAGTCTTATTCTCTAGAAGCAATTCATGTCAGCGAAGAATAATTCCGTACAGTGACATATATAATGCCTATGGCACTGTGTTAAGCGTATGGCACCAGCACAGGGCAATGAAAGCACTTACATGGTTTTTATTGAAATTAATATACCGTTCATGTAATGTATAGACATGCTTATGCCACAGTGCGACGCATCCCATGGTATCATTCTCTGCTCTGGTTGTTCATCACATCACATTCAGTGGCTACATATCTGCAACCTCTCAAAAAGGATGCCGTTCCATAGCCTGATGTGCTCCTATTGACTTCAATGGGTCTAATACTGACTATGTTTAGTCCATCTCCTTACTATGCTTTTGAGTTCATGACAGCAGCAACTAATACATTTGGCCCATTAACGTCATTTGGCCACCCAGGGCAATGTATAAGCATCGGCTATGTAGCCCCCAAAACATTATATGAATGGGGGCCTTTCCTGATTTTTTTGTCACGTTCCATGATATAAAAATCTTTTTTTCTTGGGTAATATAAATCATACACATGAAGTATCAGTTGAGTGATTAGCGGCGGAGTTATGTAATCCATAAGCCGGGGCTGTTTGGTAATTATTACTCACATGTGATTAGAGGTGGAAGGAGAATGAAACAAAATCAATTCCTGACTTCTATTTTTTTTCTTTTTTTTTCCAATACAAAGTATTTTGTGCCTCCTTAATTACTGGCAGAAATCACTTAATCTTCCCGTCTCGTGGACTGTTTTAGCCATAGGAGAAGCTAATGATTAGACCGTTCCATGCGCTCCGCTTAAAATCATTATAGTGAATTTCATTTTCTAGCTGTGAGCGTTCTCCGGGCAGATATCACTCCACCGCTGCCTGGGAATTATTCCTCAATTCAGAAACTGTGCTTGCTTCTTAAAAGGTTTGTCAAAAATGTGACTTATTATGCTTTTAATGCAAACCACTTTTACCCTGAGGTTTTACATCGGCTAGATAGAAAAAAATACTAAATTCTATAATATCCTTGGAGGTCTTAAATGAAGCCATGACCCATATACAGGCACAGCATGGTACGGGGCTTCTTTATTTTTAAGCATTCAATTTGACCCAGTAATATGTAGGTCAGGAATATTTTAAAAGATTCCAACAATATCTCATGATAAGATGATGAATATGTCAGTGTAGCTGTACTTTGCTACTACAGCATGTACGTGACCAGTAGAGGGGGATGTAAGGATATATACTAGAATAAAAGGGGAATGCCTGGGTGGAATCAAATCCATGTCCATGTCCAGACATATGGGGGAAATATCTAATTACTGTATTTTTAGACTATAAGTACCTCTGAAAACAGTAAAATAACTTTCATGCTAATTTAACTTCCTATTTAGTCTAAGGCAGTGGAAGGGTCACTCTCACTAACATTAGAGGTCTAGGGTTAAAGAGGGGTTAACAGTCAGATCCTAATAGCTTAGTGTGTGACCATTTTCTGACCACTGAAACATGTTCATTCTTCAGCGCGTACAGAGCAGCAGCGCGCGCCTCCCATAGACTCCCATTATGAGCGGGAGGCTAACGGCATTCCGCGGCGGACAATTCCGTCGCGGAATTCCGCTACCTTTGCTCAGTGGGAACGGGGCCTAATTGTGATTTATGACTGTGATTTAACCAAACCTGTGCAGAGGAACAGGGAAACACTTACCTAGTTAGGCTAGGTTCACACTGCGTTTTCAGCATCCGTTTAACGGATCCGTTTTTTTTTTACGTCCAGAAAAATAGGGTCAGCAACGTTTTTTGGTCCGTTTTGGTCCGCCAAAAAAAACGGATCCGTTTTTTTTATAATGGAAGTCAATGGAAAAACGGATGGACACAAATGAATCCGTTTTTGCAATCCGTTTTTCATGCGTTTTTTGCAAAAAACGGATGCGTTAAACGGATGCTGAAAACGCAGTGTGAACCTAGCCTTAGATGCAAGTTTCCATTTTTAGAGACGCTTTTTTACGAATGAAAGCAGCAATCTGATCGGTTGCTATGCGCTCCTGCTCCCCTGTTGCTCTGCACAGGCTTTGATAAATCTCCGCCACGGGGTATAATTCAGTTTCGGCCACAGATGCAATAAAGTTATGAAGAGGTTTGTGCCTTTTGATACAGTTGGATCATCTTACACCTGTGGATTTCAGCTTAGACCGGTGTATGACACTTCAGACTTTACTGAATCTCTCCTTCAAACTTCCTAAAATGATACAGACATAATCCATGCTTAAAGATCCATCTCTGGATATGACTTGAATCCACCAGTCAGGCTGTTTCACAATGAGTTATGCTGGAGTCAGGGCCGTATTTACCACTAGGCACCCGTGGTCCGGTGCCTAGGGCAGCACCTTGCAGGGGGGTAGCACCATGAAGCAGGGGAACGGAAACTACTTTTTTTTGTTTTTACTTTTTTAGTAAGGGGGGGGGGGGGGGATCCGTCGCACTAGACACCAAGGACATGCGGAGCACAGCTTTTAAATGCAGCCGCATTTACATGCATAATTAGTCAGCACGGCGACGGGACCCGCAGCGGTTAATGGAGGTGCTCCCCAGCTACAGATACCCCAATGGGACCCCTCTCTGAACTCCCCTCGTGCCGCCAGGACGTACCAGATACGCATGGGACGCAAGGGGTTATAAACATGAAACATGAAAAACATGATTCAGACAATGTTTCTACATTTATACCTCAGTAATCATGTGCTTTTACCTTGATTATTGGCCATACGCCTATTGGTTACCACATGAGGGTCTGGTTTTGGCTGCATGTGGTGACGTACAGTAAATGTGGGAACGCAACCTAAGACTGATCAGATATCAATATGATGTTCAGAAACTAGAAAATCATGATGCTAATTGGTGAGTGACGATGGGAGCGTCTTAAAGCGACTCTGAACCCACAATCTGACTCCCTCAAACCACTTGTACCTTCGGATAGCTGCGTTTAATTCAAAATCTGTCCTGGGGTCCGATCGGCAGGTGATGCAGTTATTGTCCTAAAAAACTACTTTTAAACTTGCAGCCCGTGCCCGCGCTGCAAGGCCGTTAGAGGATCATAAGAGTTTTTTCTATATGTTAAAGCAACTCTGTTCCCACAATCTGACCACCCCAAACCGCTTGTACCGTCAGATATCTGCTTTTAATCCAAAATCTGTCCTGGGGTCCGTTCGGCAGGTGATGCAGTTATTGTCCTAAAAAAAACTTTTAAACTGGCAGCTCTGTGTCAAACGTCCGTGGCCTACAATATCTGTGCCCTAACTTTGCACCACCCCTCTGTCCCTCCTCCCCACCCTCTTCATCATTAGGAATGCTCCAGGCAGATTGTCTCCTATTCGTCAGCTGTGTCAGCCTGGCACATGGGCTGGATCGTTAAGCACCTCTAAAGTGTTCAGCATGGAGAAAATGTTCCAGTGGCATTCCTAATGATGAAGAGGGTGGGGAGGAGGGACAGAGGGGTGGTGCAAAGTTAGGGCACAGATATTGTAGGCCACGGACGTTTGACACAGGGCTGCCAGTTTAAAAGTTGTTTTTTAGGACAATAACTGCATCACCTGCCAAATGGACCCCAGGACAGATCTTGGAGTAAAAGCAGCTATCCAAAGGTACAAGCGGTTTGGGGGGGGTCAGATTGCGGGTACAGAGTTGCTTTAACATACAGAAAAAACTCTTATGATCCTCTAACGGCCTTGCAGCGCTTTAAATCCATCTTTTGTAAACACAACTAGTAAGTATAATACATAGCGTAAATAGTATGATCCATACTGCTTTAGGCTATGTTTACACAATGTATGTTTTGTATAAATCACAGGCATTGTTGCAAATTACTACAACGGCCGTGATTTATACAAAACATGCATTGTATGTCAATGAATGGAATCCCTCAACGATGGATTCCATCTGGCCGCACGAAAAACTGACATGTCAGTTTTCTATGGGTCGATATTCATTGAATAGCGCCCACAGAGAACCTATCAGTTCGCACAGTGGAGCGTGCAGCAGCAAATTGGGATGCGGGCACACACGGGTGCGCCCACATCCCAATTCATTAGAAATGAAGATCAGCCGTCCGGTCCTGCTGTCATACAGCAGACGTTCTGTGACCTGCCGTAACTCTAGAACAAAACATACACAACGGCGTAATTTACTACTTGCACCTGACAATTCTTATGCATGTGTGTAGACCGAAATGTACGTTCGTTAGTTCGTGAGTGTTCGACGAACACAAACCGATCACGATAATTTTTTTTTATGTTCGTGTTCAGGATCCGAACCGAACATCGGGATGTTCGCTAATCACAAATCACTGCATAATTCAGGTACTGGTGCTAGGCATGTCAAAGGGAGCAGGCACCTTTAAGGTATAGTCCATCCATTTCATCCATTTACGCTCTGTAGATAGTTCTATATTTTTTGATAACTGGATTTCTGGGAGACACCATAACATTGAAGATGAAAAATCCAACCTGTCCACCTTTCATTTCCTCCACAGACAGTGGTGAATTTAAGGTCCAGACTAGAACTGTCGGAATCCGAGCATGCATCATTTGATTAGCGGTGGCTTTAGAAGTTGGATGCAGCCCTAAAGCTGCCTGGAAATCGTGGATACAGAGTTCCGGTGGACCCAAGCATCTCCAGTCCAGACCATTAGCCATTGTATTGTTGATGAATGTTTGGCTGGACAAGCCAGTAAAGGATTAATACCAATGGACTTGTTTAGATATTTACTACTGGATAAAGTATCACCAGGAGCAGCGTCAAGGACTAATGTTTTATAATATGAATACAACATTTCTTGGATTCAGTACATGAGAACAAGAAGACAAGGAACAGAATGGTAATTATCGCTAAAGAGTAGCGGCTGAACATTCCACAGCTGCTTGGTCACAAGGACAAGACTTTCAAAGCTTCCCTACAAGATAGAGAGCATTTTATACAATTTCCATATATCTTCTCTGAAAGACACACTTTTAAATATCCTGTCACAAAGTTTCTTAAAAACAGTTATGCATGAACTCCCGGAAATGAATTCAGAACGTTTAGAATGGATTAGCGGATGCACATTGAGTAAAAAAAAGATTACAAATATCATCTTGCTGAATGTTGTGATGGAATGCATGCCTTAAAGGAAAGGCAGAAAGAAGGGCTTGTAATATCCACATTTCTTAAGGGAGAGTTAGCCTGCACTTGTAATGTGTGAACTTGAGCTTAATCTCTCTAAATGTATTTTTTTTACATATATACCCTTTAAGTTCAAACATATTTTCAGAAGACCCATATTGTCCATTTACATTGAAGTGAAATGACACCTTGAAAAGCTCTCCACAGTATACAATGTATATTTTTTGGCATCCATTGAGTAAGCGGTACCTACACACCTGGGTTCATGGCTGGGTCCTCGGATTACTTGGAGCAAATTGGGGAGAAGAGAGTGGAAAAGTTCACTGGTTTCGTGCCTCAACCAAAGGGTGATGCACCTAGGATATACAGTAAAAAAGCAGAAGGAGCAAATGTGATAGAGCATATGCGTAGCTGGTGACTAAGGGGAGTGAGACCAGTGGTGCTGTGGTGGGGTCTCAACTAGGAGCTCTGGATAGATGGGCTATGCCAAAGGGTGGTGGAGCCCACACTATAAGGAAGAGAGAGAGATCTGTATGTTGTAAAATGCCGCAGGGAAGGATTGATGTTGAGTGTTGCTCCAGTGACCATGAGATGCCTGTACCAACAATGTGACAGAGACAGAGACATGCCTGAGGGTCCTGTATTCTAAAGCCCCTATTCCACGGGTCGTTAAGAGGAGCAAACGAGTGCTTTCAGCGCTCGTTTGCTCCTCGTTCCCCGCTCGCTGCCGCCGCTATTCAACGCGGCTGCAGCGAGCGGGTGAGTGTGGGAGGGGGCGGCAGGGAGCTGCCAGGGGGCTGCCCGGGGGATCGCTGATCGTCCGTGCAGCCCATAGGATATAGCAGCGTCTGCTGCCGACGCTCCTATTCAACAGAGCGACGGCAGCAGATCGCTGCTATATCAGTTGCTTGTTTTTCAACATGTTGAAAAATAAGCGACTGCAACGATCAGCCGACATGAACGATGTCGGCTGATCGTTGCACTCTATTCCACGGGACGATTATCGTCCGTAGCGGCCGATATCGGCCGAATACGGACGATAATCGTTCCGTGGAATAGGGTCTTAAGATAGTCATGTTGTCCACCCCTTCCACCCTGCTGTGGCTGGGACTTTACACTACAGTTTTGGCCAGTGTCCCAGAGTAAGCACCAGCTACTGGTGACTCTTAATAGTGTGCTTGCTGGCTGGGAAGAGGCTAAGCCAACCTATTGTTACGATATATGACTATTCCAATAAGGAAACCGTAACTAGTGCCCCTGATTGTCTAAAAGGGTATAGCGCCCTGCCTCAACTCTCTATCACTCTCTTACACACCATTAGGGCCCTATTTCACCGGACGATTATCGTTCAGATTATCGTTAAATCGTTCGAATCTAAACGATAATCCTTGATCGCTTTATAAGAACTGGACCTATTTTTATCGTTGCTTGTTTGCAAAACGTTCGCAAATCGTTCGCATTGAATAAGACGTCGTTCGGTCGTTCGCAGTAGATACAAACGCAATAGCGAAGAAATAGCAAAGAAAAAACTATCGCAAATACGATCATAAGTAACGATTATCGTTCCATGGAAATGAATGAACGTTTTCAGGTCTTTCGCAATAGCGGTCGTTTGAGATTGTTAATCGTTAACGATTATGTGAACAATAAATGTCCAGTGGAATAGGGCCCTTAGTTTGAATAGGTTAAAATCCTGTGGTGATTCATCTCTCCATATAGCTATATTTAGGGTCTGAGCTTCACATTTCTAATATACAGATCCAGATCTGCCGATTCCCTTTTCACTACCATAAAGTTAAACTATAAAATTAAGGCTGACTGCAAACACCTCTAAGGAGGCTTCGGAGCTTACTTAAGATGGAGCTAGGGCTCTATGGGGAATACTTCAGACGGAAAACCTCCCTAACCTCTAATATTTTTCACCATCGATCCAAGGAATCCAGGTCCAGGATAATAATTGTCTGACCACTTACTCATCACATTTACTGGTTTATTATGTCCTCTGCCCCAGTTCGCAATAGTTTTGCAGATTTAATTTTTAACTTTTTTAAAAAAAAAAGTTTTTTTAATGCCAAAAAAACAAGAGAACTGTGACTTGCCGGGCATTTACAGTTGTGGATGTTATAGAAGCTACAGGAGGTGGTTGCTAAACTACAAGTTACCTGACTCTCCATTATCTTTCTCATTGCGACACTGCCTTCAGTATCACACTTGTTATTATCAGTTTCTTTTATTTAGAAAGTGTGAACATGTTTTTCAGCCCTGTACAGCAGAGACAACAAATGAACAGAACGGAAAAAGAACATACACATCTAAAGGTGATATGAGAGCACAAGGAAACAGGAATGGCAGAAGGTCAGAAACTGGCATCGAATGATTTACTATTGGCCTTGGAAATTGCCATTTTACATTGCAATTAAATGAAATGTCCTAATTAACCGGGGGAACAGAATGGGGCACATTTATTAGGGACGTGCCCCTGGTGTACACCATGGAAAACATGCAGATTTGTGCCTTTGCCGTGGTGTACGCCACCAGTTTTAGGCCCTGCTCCTCTGACGGGCAGGCAGGGGGTGCACAGCAGAGCAGGGAGGAGGCGACGCCTCTTCTGGCACCTAACTTATCATGGTTTACACCTGGAAACAAGTTTAGGGTCCTATTCCACTGGACGATTATTGTTCAGATAATCGTTAAATCATTCGGAATAAAGTGATAATAGCAGTTAACGATTAAACGGCGAGCGAGAAATCGTTGATCGCTTAATGAGACCTGGACCTATTTTTATCGTTGCTCATTCGCATTAAATAAGACGTCGTTCGCAGTAGCGACAAACACAATCGTAATGACAAGACGACCGCAAGAACGATCATAAGTTACGATCATTGTACCGTGTAATTGGGTGAACGATTTCAGATCGTTCGCAATAGCGGTCGTTTGAGATAATTTATCGTTAACGATTATCCAAACGATAATCAGCCTGTCGAATAAGGCCCTTAAACCATGCAGATATCTACACCTGCTCTGGAGCAAGTGTAGATTTTTGCACAAGCCCTGCAGCAGGCGCAGGTCCCATTGGTTTTTCCAAGAGGCATGTACCTCTAAGTAAATTCAGCTGGGTAAATAGGGGTGGAGCTTAAGGATGGCATGAGTACACTAGTCTTTATAAATGTCCCCAAGTGAATACACAACTTGGCCTTAAAATTGTTTGCACCAGCTGAGCCATATCTATGTGTTTGAGCTCTTTGGTTAACCATACAGACCCTATGCAAATTTATTTGCCATCGAATAGGCAACTCACTGTTTTAGGTAGCTTGAATATTGCATAGTTATTGTTAATTCTGTATATTTTCAGTGCTTAATTCTAGGCATTACTGACAATTCTCAAAGACAGTCGGTGTGGACCCATTGTGCCACCTAATCGGGCTGACATATTTCTAGCCCATGCATGTTGGTTTTTACCCTTTCACCCTCTCCTAGGATCTGGTCTTTCCTGCAAGGGACTAGTAGGTCACTACATATGGGATTGGTCCTAGTATACTTTAGGTAGCAACTGGTTCAGCAGGCAAAAAGTCACTGGTGGGAAGTAAGAAGAGGACAGACAAAAGCTATTTCTGGTACTGACTGAGGTCTCGATTTCCCGAGGTTTGATCAACTCTACTAGGAAGAAAGCAGGAACAAAGTTGAAGAAACAAACTGAGATAATATACTGTACACAATCACTTTCAGAAAACACCTACACTGTGAAGCAAGATGGAGTGGATGTGGTCATTGAAGATCATTAAAAGGGGAGGGGTTTGGGTGGGCCTTTAAAAAACTTTGCATGATAGCAGCAAGAGAATAAAGGCCATGCAGAGAAGGTAACCCAGTGGCTGTCCCTACCCAAAGAAGCAGCATGTCAACAGGGATAGACCACCACCATCACACAAGTGACCCATTTAACATACAGGAAAGAAACCTCTGTCACCTAATTGACACATTTCCAAGTGGAAATTGAACATGGTTGCCAGGTTTTGGGAACCAGAATTGCTACTAATCTATGGATGCAATATGTGTTAATGATGTTGAATGGGATGAGCAGTAATGGCCACTACCAAATGTATTGAGTTGTGTCAGGTAAAGAAGGCTACAGAGCATACACAGCTGATCAGCGACAGTGTCACTATCTTCCTAGCTCCACTACAGATTTAGGGTATGTTCACACTGAGCAAATGGGGCAGAATTCTGCAGCGCAACTCTCTGCTGCGGAATCCTGCCTGCTTCAGTGTCAGACAAGCAGAGGGATGCCCAGTAATCTGCATTTCATTGGGGGATCCTTGTAACAAGAAAAGACCATCCAATGAGGACAACTATCTTCAATTTATGGCTCAATTATTTCATGTAATTGGAAATCTACATTTGGGGAGAAGTGATGTTGACCCTCCCTACCTTCAAGCCCTTTAGCAAAAGTGTTGTACCCTTTAGTGCAAATATGCCTTTAAGGTAAAATCAGATGTGTTTCACTGGTGGGCTGTTACCAAGAGCAACAGGGTATTTCCTTTCAGAATAATTTTCTATTTAGTAATATCTCTCTATATTATTGGAATCATTTATATCAGTTATTTGGCAGGAGGCCTATGCAGAACATTTCTCTTTAGCTACTAATACGATTTGTGGGTCCAGGTAAAGTAAAACCTTGTGAAGTTTAGCCCCCAGCCCGTTGTGTACAAAATGTTCACAGTCAAAATGACACATTTGCAAATTCATAGACTTTTAAAATATATGTAGCCAGGCTTTTCTGCCCTCTAAATCCGCTGCTGTAAGATGTTTTTTCTTTCCTTATATTAAGCTGTCCTTCAAAAGATTGATAATCGCCATTTTTCTCAGGGACTCGTTCAAAACACCTTGATTAACCTTCAACTGAGCCCACAAGTTAATAAGTTTTGCAGGGGCTTAACTCTGTCTAACCACAGGAAAGTGCTGAGCGAAATACTGACAGTTCTATGAGAGCTGAAGTTTTAAATGGATGGAGCATGGCTTAGAAAATCCTATTTACCTAATATTTCATCCCAGCAGATGCATGCTATTGACTAATGGACTGTTCACCACAAATCATCCACCCAAAGATAAAGCTTAGCTCGCGGATTTCTATGGCAATTATTTTTAAGCCAGCAATAGGTATGGATATATACAGAGATGCTTCTTAGCAGGGACTGGAGAAGAGGTGGGTAGGATAAGTGACTGCCCAGTGCACCACCTCATACTCCGCCATGGTTTGATGCACTCAATGACCAGTGATCTGGCACATCTTCTTTCTTATGCCAACTAGTTCACTGCATGGTGATAGGTGCAAAATAAATAGTCAACACATCGACTGTCATGTGACTGAGGTGTTCCCACCAGGGCTTACAGAAATTACATATGTACATTGTATAAGCTCACTTTGCACTTATAGGAATGAGTACGATTGTGCCATTGGTCTTATCTGCTCAGGGCAAAATACTTTGCTTTGATCCAGCCCGTCAGACTAAACCAAATGAGTGTCCTTTTATTTCTCATGGCGCTGGTTGGTTTCTTAGGAGGTCCATGATGGGTATCTGTGAATGAAAGTTTAGTCTCCCACCATTCCTTTATGTATTTCCCGGCATAATCTTGCTGTTTAATTACAACCTGGAGCAACAATGTCCATGTGGATGATTTGCCACACCTGTGTGCTGTAATTGGTCAATTAGTGTATTACATGTATTGATATTAATTTAGGTATAGTGTAAGGCCAGGTTCACACACAGTATGACAGAAGCCGTTCTGTGACCCGACTGAGTCACAGAACGGCCGCTGTCTGTCAAGTTCATCCTGGCTAGTACTGCCGATGAACTTCATTTCTTTAAAGTGGAACGTGGGCACATTCGAGTGTGCCCGCACTCCAATTAACCATAGCCAACAATGTAAAGCGCGGCCAGAGCCACACTTTACATTGTCTGCTCTGTCGGTCTTGTGTTGTATTCAAAGAATAGCGTCCGCACTAACCTGACAGGTCAGTTTTTTTGCAGACGCTTTGAATTACCAGCCGGAGTGTGTACACTCCAGTCGGGATTCCATAGAATTCAATACAATTGTCAACTTCATTAAATAACACCCGTGATTGCAAAACTGCAACTCTGGCAGTTTAACAAATTTTTACGTTGTATGAACTTAATAGTACAATAGCCTAATAGTACATTATGACTGCAGCACACAACCATATCTGTCATGGGGCCAGATGTGCCTCTTACTTCGGGTAAAATATTGCAGGGTCTATGGGAAGGGGGGGCAGGGCCTTTCTTTTCCTCTTGGAGGCATCAGATGTGCCGGCTGTGCACAATGACTGACATATTTTATGCACACCTGCAGTGCTTGTTCCCTGCGGCTTCCCTGAAAGCCCTGTTGACAAGGGAGAAAAGAGGATACGAGTATATTTCTTTTTTCTTTCTTTTTTTTTTGTAAGGAAACATCTGTCTAGTGGGAGACAACTCTACTTACTATGGTGGCATCAATGTACCTAGTGGAGGCAACTTCTTAATATGAAGCAACAGTCAACCTAGTAGGGGAAACTGCTCACTAGGAAGCAACCATTAACCTAGTGGAGGGCAACTACTTACTAAGGGGGCAACTATATAACCAGTGGAGGACAACTACTTACTAAGGGGGCAACTATATAACCAGTGGAGGACAACTACTTACTAAGGGGGCAACTATATACCTAGTGGAGGACCACTACTTACTAAGGGGGCAACTATATACCTAGTGGAGGACAAATACTTACTTAGGGGGCAGCGATATACCTAGTGGAGGACAAATACTTACTAAGGGGGCAGCTATATACCTAGTGGAGGACAACTACTTACTAAGGGGGCAACTATATACCTAGTGAAGGACAACTACTTACTAAGGGGGCAACTATATACCTAGTGGAGGACAACTACTAACTAAGGGGGCAACTGTAAACCTTGTGGAGGACAACTACTTACTAAGGGGGCAACTATGTACCTAGTGGAGGAAAACTACTTACTAAGGGGGCAATTATATACCTAGTGGAGGATAACTACTTACTAAGGGGGCAACTGTAAACCTAGTGGAGGACAACTACTTACTAAGGGGGCAACTATGTACCTAGTGGAGGAAAACTACTTACTAAGGGGGCAATTATATACCTAGTGGAGGACAACTACTTACTAAGGGGGCAACTATATACCTAGTGGAGGACAACTACTTACTAAGGGGGCAACTATATACCTAGTGGAGGACAACTACTAACTATGGGGGCAACTGTAAACCTAGTGGAGGACAACTGCTTCCTAGGTAGCAACTACTTACTTAGTGGATGACAACTATTAACAGCAAGGAGGCAATTTCCAACCTAGTGGGGAACAACCACTGGCAGTTTCCCTTTAACATAATCCTTTATATAATTTCTAACCTGACTGAGATATACCTTCCTTCTCTGTTTCTGCTTTTTTTATTTGAAGGTCCTGATTATTTCTACCCATATTATACATCAGACGTATTATTTTACTGTAGACCACGTAGTTTATTTTCATACAATTCTCAGAATAGAAGAAAATCATGTTCTGAATTCCGAAGGGCTTTGCATTGCTAGTTACTAAAAAAAAAAAACCTGTAGCCCATCTCAACGGAGCCGAGGAAATGAATATAAAACACTATTGCAACATGTTGATTCCCATTAATAATCAAAAGTTATTTCGGTTTGGTTGGCAGCAGTGGTTAGAGAGAACTTAGTACAGCATTGATTTTGTTGTTATGAAGCAGAATCAATGTTAGTAATCTGTATGGAATGTGACAGCGCAGCTCCAGGTGCTCATGATATTATTACACAAGCTAATGCAACGTTAATGGCTTGCAGCGCTACCTTGTAATTTATGTCTTTACAAGCTAAATGGCTGGGGTAATGTTATTGATCATGTACTGGAGGAATATGTCAAGCTCGTTCTTAGCTTATTGTTCTTGGAAATATCCAACTTTCTCTATGTCCAGAAGTTAAATCAGAATAGTTTTCATGCTATTTTGTTTCTGTACAGAAGTACTTCAGATTGGGAGAAAAAAAAAAGTAAGCTTGTTTAGTTAGAAATTTATGTCAATTTGCACCTCAACAAAATTATTGGACTGCATGGGACCTATTACATGGGGCGATTAACGTGCGAAAAATCGTTATATCGTTTGAATTTAAACGATTATCGTTCTCTGTAATTCCAGGCAACGATCAAAAAATCGTTCGTATGTTGTTGATCGTTGATTTAGATCTGAACCTAAAATTATTGTTAATCGTTCGCTAATCATTGGCTAATCGTTCGCTGTAATTCCACATTCGTTTCCTCAAGTTCTGCATTGTTCCACATTGTTCATTGTTTTGCTGGGATCAGAAGGAATAAACAATCATAGTTACAATTGCAATAACGATTGTAGTAACGATGGTATCTAACTACCATTGTTCTGTGTAATATGGTTAACGACTTCAGGTTAATGATAAACAATCTCGTTTGCGATCATTTATAGTTAATCGTTAAAAGTCGCTCCGTGTAATAGGACCCTATATCCTTTCTGGAGCATTTAATAACTATAGAACCTGCTTGGAAGGTCTGTCTGTTCTTTGGTTTCATTCATGTAGCAGGTGATTTTCTACCATAATTAGCGGCAGAGTTGAAATGAGCTCTATAGGCTGTATCCATGTTTTCCGGAGTCCCTATGGCTTCATCCAACTTCTTTAGCCCTGGGTTAATGCCGAATGATCTGAATCAAGCATGTGCGAGTTGCGCTCATCTCTACTGCACAGTTATTAAACTCCTCCATATCTTGCTTGTCTTTACTATCTGCTGTGTATAGATCCTCTGTCTTGTCCTATGAAATGTTACTTGCCTCAGCTCCCCCTGTATCAGTTACAAACAGGCGGCAGGGTAGAGCAATGTGAGGCTGCATCTTATAATAATACACTGGACTCGTTGTGAAGCAGGGCAGCTTTACAATACTTTGTGCTGTTCTCCTTTGCCTCTAGTTGAGCAGTATAAGTATGAGAATATTTATTCAATATGCCAATTAGGCAGTTTGGTGCTCTGGGAGTGAGACTATTCAGTGCATGAATATACAGGTGGCGGGTGCTTATCACTGAAGTGCGCTTGATGAAAAGTCAAGAGAAGGAGCGGGACGGCATGACAGATCAATGCACTGAGGGTAGTAGTCCCACCCGCAGTGCACCAAACTGCCTAATTTGCATAATGAAGAAAGTTAAGATATACTGACAATTACCTTAATCCTTAGCATTCAGTGCTCTTTGGAGACAGAGTCTTCTATCCCGCTGTTAGTTCCCCATTAAGGGTCGTCCGTTCACTTCCCTGCCGTTTCAGACTGCAAGCTCACCAACGCCCCCGAGTACTGCCCACTCAGTCCCGGATGTCACCCCTGGCAGCTCTCATCACCCGGGGCTGAGTCTGCAGGATGCGGAGGCGGCGGTGAGCTTGCAGTCTGGGACGGCAGGGAAGTGAACGGCGTGGGGGGGGGGTTGCTGATGGGGACCAGACCTGGAACTATAGAGTAGGTTACCGGCAGTGCTGCAGTGGCTGCGGCCGTGGTAAGGTGTGCTGGCTGGAAGATGGGGGATGTCGACTGAGGGGGGGGGGGGGGTCGTGGTGATGGGGATCTCCCTGGTACTACTTCCCCATCATCTGCTCATAGTAGTAGTGTGTATCTGTCCCACTGCACCAAGCAGGGAGGGAGGGGGAGGTAGATGCATCGGCACCTCACTCCCTCCCTGCTTGGTGTCCTCCATTTGGGGAGTAAGTGTCCTTGCTCCCCAAATTATTCCATAAACGTACTAACATCAATAAAGCATAGTGTACATTACACCACATTACATTACATAGACTTCCATAGACAATATAGTGCCATAGACTTATACATATAGTGCCCCCCTGCTGGACACTCCATAGGAATTACACCTGATTCGTGATGTCACAGTTTTGAGAGAATTTGAAGCCTCCATGATGTACTAAATTAAGGGAAATAGCACTATATGTGCATTTTCCATAATATTGGTCAACAGCCAAAAAGGTTCCGACATGAAAACAGTTGATTTTAACTAATTTTGGGGTGCTGAGATCGAAAATGATGTTCAAATTTTGAAATTGGCTCTAATTTTCAAGATATAGATGTACTTTCTATATTTCTCACAGCCTGTGATACAACACTGGGAAAAGTTTGCATCATCAGTATTGCATCATCAACTGGTATATTGCATCACCTTAGAATGACCAATATGGGAAAAAGGTATCAGGGTAAGGCTAGATTCACACTGCGTTTTTGCAATCCTTTTTTTCATCTGTTTTTTTGCAAAAAATGGATGGAAAAAACTGATGCATTTGTGTGCATCTGTTTTGATCCGTTTTTCCATTGACTTTCATTATAAAAAAAAAAAAAAAACGGATCCGTTTTTTTTTTGAGGGACACAAAAGTAGTGTCAGCTACGTTTTTGTGTCCGTTAAAAAAACTGATACGTTTTGATCCGACTTTTTTATAATGGAAGTCAATGGAAAAACGGATGCACAGAGACAATCCCATGTATGAATACAAAAGACATCTGTAAATGCACCGAGAAGCCATTGAATAAGGACCTACATTCCAGAGTTCAATAAACATAATAAATTTGTAAAAATTCTTAGATATGCCGGTAAATTGTAGTTGATTTCAGATAGAACTAAGTTTCCTAATAAATATGTCGGCTATTATACTGGATTCTATACAATTCACAAAGCACTAAAATGAGAACTCTTCGATATCATAGAATCTAGAGCCAATTAACATTTTTCCTTGTGATATTTGAATTCAGCACATAAAAATCATTAAATGAATATTTTAATTCGGAACCAAACAACTTTTGAAAATTTGTTGGCCAGTGTAATTAGAGTACCTTAGGAATTTGTCTCCATTTCCATAAGTTATAACATATTAAAAAATACTTTTTGGCTAGAGTGTCCTTTAAAGCGACTCTGGGGTCCGTTCGGCAGGAGCTGCAGTTATTGTCCTAAAAAAAAAATACTTTTAAATTTGAAGCCCATGCCAAACAGGAGTATCTGTGCCCTAACTTTGCACCACCCTTCCTTCTCTCCTCCCCACCCAGCTGGGCTGCCACAGGTGAGGAATAGTAGGCAATCTGCCTGGAGCATTCCTAATGATGAAGAGGGTGCGGAGGAGGGATGGAGGGGTGGTGCAGAGTTAGGGCACAGATACTCCCGTTTGGCACGGGCTTCAAGTTTAAAAGTATTTTTTTAGGACAATAACTGCATCACCTGCCGAACGGACCGCAGGACAGATCTTGGATTAAAAGCAGTTATCCGAAGGTACAAGCGGTTTAGGGGGGGTCAAATTGTGGGTACAGAGTCACTTTAACGATGATTATGGGTTCAGCTCCAAAGATTCGATCAATGACACATGAATAATTTTTTGATTGTTGCCTGCAAAATGTTTATCATTTAAATTTGAACGATATAACCATTTTTCGCACGATATCGTCTTGTGTAATAGGGCTCAAAGATTTGCTGTTAATTCTTTCCAACCTCAAAATCATAGGACAATACTTACTAATGGTCCCTTTTATTTGGGGATTTTTTGACAACTAAACTGTGATTAGAATTCTACATCAAGTGGAGGCTAAAGCAGCATTTCTCTATTTATCTGTCTAGTAGAGATGAGCTGATACTCTGCATTACTGGTGGATGCAGCCCTAGAAAGTCCTGGAAAACATGTATACAGCCTAAGGCCTATGGCTGTATCAATGTTTTCCATGCATCCAACTTCTTCAGCCACTGGTAATCAAATGCTGAGAGTCCGGGTTCAGACGAACCCCAGAGTGCTTGAGGTTCACTCATCTTTACTACCTAGCTAGTGAACCTAAACATATAAGGAGCTGGTTGGTAAATAATTCTCTGCCAATGGACTCTGTTACACGGGTTTATGGCCTGCAAATACATGCATTGATTTTGGTAGTCAGCATTGTTCGCTGACCATTTGTGCGCCACTTTAAATTCGTCAGTGTCGGCTGCACATTACCTGTTACACAGAGCAATATGTGGCTGATAGCAATAATGTAAGTGGCCGCAGAGGCCATGCAATCACCTGGCAAATAAAAATGTGCTTGTTCGTCAGCTGATCGCTGGCCCTTCTACATGGGAATGAGCATTGCTATGAACGCCCATAGGCCAGGTAATGAGACCATGGAAAAGGGCACACTCTCTACACCCCTCAGATTTATCTTTGTCAGTGTTGACTCTCTGTAGATTATTATTATACCTACAGTCTTACATCTGAATCCCTTGGCCTCTGTACACTTCACGATACTAAGTAATTCTTTGCTTTAACTACAATTATTGTACCTGTGAGAATATGTAAAAGAGATCTACGACTACTCCATTTAGCTGTTTTCTCATGTGGAAGCTTTGCTATTCATAATAATGTCACAGATTGAATTATTTTTGCTTTGCATGCAATTTAATAAAATTTGTTTATCTATTTGCAGACTGAGAAACAGTATACAACATGTGACTCTGCAAATGTTTCTGAATATCTGTGGCTGCAGGAGAGGGAAGCCGACCGTGCATCGCCAGCACCTCCACCAGAGAGATGTCATAGGTCGATGGTCAAGACTGGGGCATAGGTCTCATTTTATTCCACATACCTAGTCCCATGCATATCTCCTCATCTCATTTCTAGTCCCTTACATGGTATATATCTCAGCATAACATTCCCATTTTATTCTATGTCTCCAGCATGGCATCCCAGTCCTGGACTGCCAAATGACTCCATATTTTATTTCTTGTCTCCAGCATGGCTAACCTTTCTCAGTCTCAACTCTTAATTGCCAGCAGAGTTCTTCCACTTTTCAGCATAGATTACCTTCTCATTTATGCTTCCATTGACTATAATGCAGAAAAATCAATCGCAGAAAAAAATAGACTATATGGGGGTGGTCTTAAAGGAGTGTTTTCTCTGGACGTTTAATTGTATGGCAAATTTGTTTTATACCATATCTGAGAAATGGCAATGGCTGAGTGGTAAAGTCTCTACCAGGATAAGGGGAATAGCAGACATCTATGGTTGAACATGTTTTCTAAAGATACAGTCTATAGAAAGTCCTCTACTGGGCCTCATTATGTACGTCAAGTTCCACCATTAACTAAAGAACAGAACTATTATTATATCAGTCAGGGGAGTTGTTAGGATCTGAACATATCTGGGCACAGAGAGTGAATGCAGATACATTATAATGTATAATGTAGTGATCACTGAAGGATGCCAAGTGGCATAGGGCATAGGGCCAAGAAGGAACAGAGGGCAGTATCCCTGGTACCTGGTACAACCCCACTGTGGTATTTAGAAACCTAGAAGATTGTCGGCAGAAGAAGACCACTGGGTCCATCTAGTCGGCCCTTTTAGTATTTCCTTTCTTATTATCTTAGGATAGATATATGTTTATCCCAGGCAGAATTACATTCCGTTATTGTAGATTTACCAACCACATCTGCTGGAACATTATTCTAAGCATCTACTACCCTTTCAGTAAAGTATTTTTTTTTTCTCACGTTGCTTGTGATCTTTCCCCCAGCTAACCTCTCACTGTGTCCTCTTGATCTTGAGTTCAGTTTTATTTACTATGTATGAAAGGATATAGGCAATTGGGGCACAGTTTATCTGCAGCCATGCAGTCTGGGTGCACATATATATATATATATATATATATATATTTATATTTATTTATTTGTACTTGCGTGCATGCTTTTGAGGTTTGTAAGAGGCTTTCTCATGCTCATAAATACTGTTATTCATGGTATACACATTTATCAGCTAATGGACACATGAGACCATTTTGATGGAGTCCTATATCCGCTCTTTGTATTTGTATTTGGCTAAACTCTTATCCAGATTTCCACTAGGGATTGGAGTATTAAAAGACTGATTGTTGCCTGGGATGTCATTCATACAGCAGATCTGTATAATGCTTGTTTAAATTGGAAGATAAAGCAGAGATCAAGGTGAGGCCACATTGTGATGGTCAGAGCGGTGTACTGGAGATCTCAGATGTGTGCCTTACTGCTGACATTAGAAACATAGATGGTAGAGCACATACACTCAGAAATGTAGTATTTTACAATCCGGTTTAATAAGGTATCTGCTGTCCTTATCGATATCTATGTTACATAAAGTAGAAATTTTAGCAATGTTTTTGTTCACACCTGTGGCCATTTTTACAGTCAGGAAATACTGATCAGGAAAATTGTCAGGAGGCTTCAGTAAACATCAGTGTTTCCCGATCTTGAAAACGGAAGAGAGGAAAAAAAACACACACTTGCTGCAACAGTGACCTCCTCGGTCTTTGCAAGCGCCACAAAGATGTTGAGAGACAACCCCATTTGGAGGTAACTGCAGTTACACTCACTTACCACTAGGGATGATTTTTTTATGGAATAGTTCCCAACCCATTAGCTGATGATATGTCCTATACGTACAGTTATAAGTGTACTGATGGTGGATGGACCCGCAGCATCATTCCCCCGGTATGGTGGGCCCAATGATCCATAGCCTGACACTGTTGGACCAATATCACAGTATTAAACGCTTCTATCGCCTCCTACATGACTGGATCATCAGCTCAACCATCATCACGAAATCTGGCAGAAAATCAGGCCATCTGTACTCAGCTTTATTTATTGCTGTCATTATTTCTTCATCGTCTGTCATTTACGTTCTCGGATTTCCGCTGCATGTTCAGCACTGCCGCATCACATATTAAACTGGCAAATCTTTAACTATCTGATTACAGTAATGAGGAGAGTGACCACCACCGATCGGGCCCAGCAGGTAAGTGCCTTCCATATCGAATACAATGGCTGTACATCCACAGTGGCTGAGCCGAGGTATAAAACAATGGGGATCTGACAGTGTTTGTATACATTACATTTCCAGCTGTTCCTGCCTATCCTGACTGCACACTGACCCATAGACGATAACCCGCGTGGTTAATGAGCCAAACACTGCTTTATTGATTCGCTAATGGAATCTGCTGCTTGTTATCTGGTTTACAGGCTCCTTCCAAAGATTTAATTTGCAAGACATATTTTCAGTCACAGCCATTAAAGGACAAGACGGATCCCGGAGAAAGTGTTCTGCAAGACGGAAAGTGAAGCTTTGGGTGGGATCCTCTGTAGCCATTGTGTTAGGGATCTGTTTGCTTCCATGCTGTTATTAGCAGACCTGCTCCCACTATATACACAGCAGTGGTTGTGATCATTCATCTTCAGGGATAGATCACTACAGATGCTGCCAACATGGTAGAGGAGATGTATTTAGTGCCAGGACAAGTGGTGAATAACTGCAGCCTGGGCACAACTATGGCAGCAGATGTATACAGAGGGCTCCTGAGGAGTAACTAGCTCTGGACTGGGCTCTATTACATGCAGCGCTTTAAGCTTAAAAAACTGCTATAACCACCTAAAATCAGCAATAATAACACCTAGCAATCCAACGATGAATGATACGTCGTTCATTGATGTTGTTTAATATGACAAAAAAATTGGCAGTTTGTTGGCAGTTTGGCGATCGCTTGCATATTTGTCTAATAAGTCGTGCGCAGATTACACATGCTTTGTGGGTTGTCCTGAGCGAGATATGATGAGCACATAATGATTGTTAACAACGGGCATGGTTTCGTGTATTGTGAGCAATTTCAGTTCTCAAAAATGCTCATAGCAATCATTCATCTGTGATCAGAGAAAACAAAAATGCTTTGTCTAGTAGGACTCTCACTTATAAGCGTCTACTTAAGACTGTGTAAATTAATCGTAAATAGTGCAAGATAGATAGGTAGGTAGGTAGATAGATAGATAGATAGATAGATAGGAGATAGATAGATAGATAGATAGATAGATCGATAGATAGGAGATAGATAGATAGGAGATAGATAGATATAAGATAGATAGGAGATAGACAGATAGATAGATAGATAGATAGATAGATAGATAGATAGATAGATAGATAGATAGATAGATAGATAGATGAAAGATAGATAGATAGATATAAGATAGATAGATAGATAATAGATAGATAGATAGATAGATAGATAGATAGATAGATAGATAGATAATAGATAGCAAATACATAGATAATACCAAGATAGATAGATAGATAGATAGATAGATAGGAGATACATAGATAATACCAAGATAGTAGACAGTCCCATAGACTCCATTCTATGCACAGGTGGATTCTGCTGTCCGCCCAAAGAATTGTCAAGTTAACCATAGAATGGAGTCTATGGTACGGGCGGAGATACGAGCGGCGGAATCCGCAGCGGGTTATCTACCCTAAAGCCCCTATTCCACAGGTCGTTTGGAGGAGCAAACGAGTGCTCTCAGCGCTCGTTTGCTCCTCGTTCCCCGCTTGCTGCCGCCGCTATTCGACGCGGCTGCAGCGAGCGGGTGAGTGCGGGAGGGGGCGGTGGGGAGCTGCGGGGGGGCTGCCCGGGGCAGCCCATAGGATATAACGGCGCCTGCTACCGACGCTCCTATTCAACGGAGCGACGGCAGCAGATCGCTGCTATATCAGTCGCTTGTTTTTGAACATGTTGAAAAACAAGCGACTGCAACGATCAGCCGATATGAACGATGTCGGCTGATCGTTGCACTCTATTTCAACGGTCGATTATCGTCCGTAGCGGCCGATATCGGCCGAATGCGAACGTTAATCGTTCCGTGGAATAGGGCCTTAAATCTGTTGTGCATGCACCCTTCTGCTGGGAGGGATAATCACAGTAAGTTCATCAGCAGCTTGACTTCAGATTAACCCTCCCAGCATTACAAAGAAGCTACAATGTTGCAGATAAAGCCTGCCAGGGACTTGTTTACATCATCTGTCTCAGAAGGGAGGGGGACGAGGGGGGACGGAGAAAAAAAGCTCACACACAGTTTTTTCTGTCTTTAGCAGAAAGCAGCAGCTCAGAACTGGGGGAAGGAGACTGAATAAATAATAACAAGTATGGAAGGAATTGTTAGTCTCACCATGGGCAACATATCGAGAGTTATATTTGAGTGGAATAGCCATTTAAGGCCCTATTACATGGGGTGATTATCAGCCATCAAAGGAGCCTTTAATTTACATTCAATGGTAAGAGATAATATAATTAACTTAAATAATCCAACCAAGAGAGGCTCAACCTGTATTTTAAACAAGAGTAGTGAGAGGAAGAGCAAATTATATCTATAAAGTATCATTCTTCTTCTCTCTCATGAACAAAAGACTACATGATGTACAAGAAGCAGAAGAATCTCTGGATAAGATCAATAATAGTGTTATTGCCCGTGGAGTTAGTGGCAATCCTTCATGTACTGTCACAGGACGCCTCCAAAGTGGTCATCCATCTCACCAACTACTGAAACGAAAAGTAATGCAACACATAACTGCACCAAAACAAAACTGTATCCATGTTTGCAATGTATGACTGCACAGATGGTCCCTACACTTAGACAGGGCTCACAATCTACATTCAACTATCTGTACACCTATAAAGGTTAAAAAGATCCTACTGCTGTATGTCTACAGCTACAACAGGGCCGGGACAAAGGGTAGGCCAGGGTAGGCGATGGCCTAGGGCGCCATCTAGTGGTGAGTTACAGGGGGCGCAATTTCAATCTCCAAAAAAAAAAAAATTACTACAGGCTCCTGTACTCCTGGTGGCCTCAGAGTGCTACCCCTCCCTGCTCACCTTCAGCATCCTCATGTCCTCCCACTCTCTCCCCTCCTGGGCAGGCAGTGTGAATATCCCCTCACCCCGAGCAGGATCATTGCTCTGCCCTGAAGATGGCCTGCAAGGACCTGCTAGGACCTTTCACTCGGACTACAGAGGCTCCGCCCCCTCCTCACCATGTGACCTCCTCACTATCTGACTGCTGGAGGCCGTGCCGACTGCTGGGGCTGCTGTCTGGTGAGTTCACTGACTGACTCTCATCATCCTGTAGGTGTAGGGAGGCTGGGAGTGCTGGGAGAGGGAGGTCACCTAGGTCACAGGGCTGCCCCATATAACACTGCCCTATATCCCTGCACTGCTCCTCTATACACAGCACTTCCCATATTGTTCCCCAACCTGTGGGTCACCAGCTGCTCCAAAACTACAACAGTCACAGCATGATAGGAGTTGTAGTCCTGCCACAGCTCGGGAGCCACAGGTTAGTGAACACAAGTGTTTATTATGTACAGGCTAATTCTCCTGACACTGGTGCTTTATATCCTTATTGTATTGGGTCCTTGTACTGGGTCAGGCAGGATCAGTATATGATGTGTATATGGCGCTGTGCTGTCATGGTATAGGGGAGGTGTATGTGGCAGGATCAGTATATGATGTGTATATGGCGCTGTGACTGTGCTGTCATGGTATAGGGGAGGTGTATGTGGCAGGATCAGTATATGATGTGTATATGGCGCTGTGACTGTGCTGTCATGGTATAGGGGAGGTGTATGTGGGAGGATCAGTATATGATGTGTATATGGCGCTGTGACTGTGCTGTCATGGTATAGGGGAGGTGTATGTGGCAGGATCAGTATATGATGTGTATATGGCGCTGTGCTGTCATGGTATAGGGGAGGTGTATGTGGCAGGATCAGTATATGATATGTATATGGCGCTGTGCTGTCATGGTATAGGGGAGGTGTATGTGGCAGGATCAGTATATGATGTGTATATGGCGCTGTGCTGTCATGGTATAGGGGAGGTGTATGTGGCAGGATCAGTATATGATGTGTATATGGCGCTGTGCTGTCATGGTATAGGGGAGGTGTATGTGGTAGGATCAGTATATGATGTGTATATGGCGCTGTGACTGTCATGGTATAGGGGAGGTGTATGTGGTAGGATCAGTATATGATGTGTATATGTGACTGTGCTGTCATGGTATAGGGGAGGTGTATGTGGCAGGATCAGTATATGATGTGTATATGGCGCTGTGACTGTGCTGTCATGGTATAGGGGAGGTGTATGTGGCAGGATCAGTATATGATGTGTATATGGCGCTGTGACTGTGCTGTCATGGTATAGGGGAGGTGTATGTGGCAGGATCAGTATATGATGTGTATATGGCGCTGTGACTGTGCTGTCATGGTATAGGGGAGGTGTATGTGGTAGGATCAGTATATGATGTGTATATGTGACTGTGCTGTCATGGTATAGGGGAGGTGTATGTGGCAGGATCAGTATATGATGTGTATATGGCGCTGTGCTGTCATGGTATAGGGGAGGTGTATGTGGCAGGATCAGTATATGATGTGTATATGGCGCTGTGCTGTCATGGTATAGGGGAGGTGTATGTGGTAGGATCAGTATATGATGTGTATATGGCGCTGTGACTGTCATGGTATAGGGGAGGTGTATGTGGTAGGATCAGTATATGATGTGTATATGTGACTGTGCTGTCATGGTATAGGGGAGGTGTATGTGGCAGGATCAGTATATGATGTGTATATGGCGCTGTGACTGTGCTGTCATGGTATAGGGGAGGTGTATGTGGCAGGATCAGTATATGATGTGTATATGGCGCTGTGACTGTGCTGTCATGGTATAGGGGAGGTGTATGTGGCAGGATCAGTATATGATGTGTATATGGCGCTGTGACTGTGCTGTCATGGTATAGGGGAGGTGTATGTGGTAGGATCAGTATATGATGTGTATATGTGACTGTGCTGTCATGGTATAGGGGAGGTGTATGTGGTAGGATCAGTATATGATGTGTATATGGCGCTGTGCTGTCATGGTATAGGGGAGGTGTATGTGGCAGGATCAGTATATGATGTGTATATGGCGCTGTGACTGTGCTGTCATGGTATAGGGGAGGTGTATGTGGCAGGATCAGTATATGATGTGTATATGGCGCTGTGACTGTGCTGTCATGGTATAGGGGAGGTGTATGTGGTAGGATCAGTATATGATGTGTATATGTGACTGTGCTGTCATGGTATAGGGGAGGTGTATGTGGGAGGATCAGTATATGATGTGTATATGGTGCTGTGCTGTCATGGTATAGGGGAGGTGTATGTGGCAAGATCAGTATATGATGTGTATATGGCGCTGTGCTGTCATGGTATAGGGGAGGTGTATGTGGCAGGATCAGTATATGATGTGTATATGGCGCTGTGACTGTGCTGTCATGGTATAGGGGAGGTGTATGTGGCAGGATCAGTATATGATGTGTATATGGCGCTGTGACTGTGCTGTCATGGTATAGGGGAGGTGTATGTGGTAGGATCAGTATATGATGTGTATATGTGACTGTGCTGTCATGGTATAGGGGAGGTGTATGTGGCAGGATCAGTATATGATGTGTATATGTGACTGTGCTGTCATGGTATAGGGGAGGTGTATGTGGGAGGATCAGTATATGATGTGTATATGGTGCTGTGCTGTCATGGTATAGGGGAGGTGTATGTGGCAGGATCAGTATATGATGTGTATATGGCGCTGTGCTGTCATGGTATAGGGGAGGTGTATGTGGCAGGATCAGTATATGATGTGTATATGGCGCTGTGACTGTGCTGTCATGGTATAGGGGAGGTGTATGTGGCAGGATCAGTATATGATGTGTATATGGCGCTGTGACTGTGCTGTCATGGTATAGGGGAGGTGTATGTGGTAGGATCAGTATATGATGTGTATATGTGACTGTGCTGTCATGGTATAGGGGAGGTGTATGTGGCAGGATCAGTATATGATGTGTATATGTGACTGTGCTGTCATGGTATAGGGGAGGTGTATGTGGCAGGATCAGTATATGATGTGTATATGGCGCTGTGCTGTCATGGTATAGGGGAGGTGTATGTGGCAGGATCAGTATATGATGTGTATATGGCGCTGTGACTGTGCTGTCATGGTATAGGGGAGGTGTATGTGGCAGGATCAGTATATGATGTGTATATGGCGCTGTGACTGTGCTGTCATGGTATAGGGGAGGTGTTTGTGGCAGGATCAGTATATGATGTGTATATGGCGCTGTGACTGTGCTGTCATGGTATAGGGGAGGTGTATGTGGTAGGATCAGTATATGATGTGTATATGTGACTGTGCTGTCATGGTATAGGGGAGGTGTATGTGGCAGGATCAGTATATGATGTGTATATGGCGCTGTGACTGTGCTGTCATGGTATAGGGGAGGTGTATGTGGCAGGATCAGTATATGATGTGTATATGGCGCTGTGACTGTGCTGTCATGGTATAGGGGAGGTGTATGTGGCAGGATCAGTATATGATGTGTATATGGCGCTGTGACTGTGCGGTCATGGTATAGGGGAGGTGTATGTGGCGGGATCAGTATATGATGTGTATATGGCGCTGTGCTGTCATGGTATAGGGGAGGTGTATGTGGTAGGATCAGTATATGATGTGTATATGGCGCTGTGCTGTCATGGTATAGGGGAGGTGTATGTGGCAGGATCAGTATATGATGTGTATATGGCGCTGTGACTGTGCTGTCATGGTATAGGGGAGGTGTATGTGGCAGGATCAGTATATGATGTGTATATGTGACTGTGCTGTCATGGTATAGGGGAGGTGTATGTGGCAGGATCAGTATATGATGTGTATATGGCGCTGTGACTGTGCGGTCATGGTATAGGGGAGGTGTATGTGGCAGGATCAGTATATGATGTGTATATGGCGCTGTGACTGTGCTGTCATGGTATAGGGGAGGTGTATGTGGCAGGATCAGTATATGATGTGTATATGGCGCTGTGACTGTGCTGTCATGGTATAGGGGAGGTGTATGTGGCAGGATCAGTATATGATGTGTATATGGAGCTGTGCTGTCATGGTATAGGGGAGGTGTATGTGGCAGGATCAGTATATGATGTGTATATGGCGCTGTGACTGTGCTGTCATGGTATAGGGGAGGTGTATGTGGCAGGATCAGTATATGATGTGTATATGGCGCTGTGCTGTCATGGTATAGGGGAGGTGTATGTGGTAGGATCAGTATATGATGTGTATATGGCGCTGTGACTGTGCTGTCATGGTATAGGGGAGGTGTATGTGGCAGGATCAGTATATGATGTGTATATGGCGCTGTGCTGTCATGGTATAGGGGAGGTGTATGTGGTAGGATCAGTATATGATGTGTATATGGAGCTGTGACTGTGCTGTCATGGTATAGGGGAGGCTCCTGTGCTGCATCATTTTCTCTGTTCCTGAAGTCTGTAACGCTGTATATTCCTGTTATACCTATAGCACAATGTGCACCATCATTATACCCGAGGGGCCTGGTGTGTGACACCTAAATTCTCAGGATGCCATGTGTGACACTACTACATTCAGGTGGCATGGTGTGTTACAGTCAGGGGGTACAGTATACACGGTCCTGTTACAGTCAGGGGGTACAGTATACACGGTCCTGTTACAGTCAGGGGGTACAGTATACATGGTCCTGTTACAGTCAGGGGGTACAGTATACATGGTCCTGTTACAGTCAGGGGGTACAGTATACACGGTCCTGTTACAGTCAGGGGGTACAGTATACACGGTCCTGTTACAGTAAGGGGGTACAGTATACATGGTCCTGTTACATTCAGGGGGTACAGTATACACGGTCCTGTTACAGTCAGGGGGTACAGTATACATGGTCCTGTTACATTCAGGGGGTACAGTATACATGGTCCTGTTACAGTCAGGGGGTACAGTATACACGGTCCTGTTACAGTCAGGGGGTACAGTATACACGGTCCTGTTACAGTCAGGGGGTACAGTATACATGGTCCTGTTACAGTCAGGGGGTACAGTATACATGGTCCTGTTACAGTCAGGGGGTACAGTATACATGGTCCTGTTACAGTCAGGGGGAACAGTATACATGGTCCTGTTACAGTCAGGGGGTACAGTATACACGGTCCTGTTACAGTCAGGGGGTACAGTATACATGGTCCTGTTACAGTCAGGGGGTACAGTATACATGACCCTATTACAGTCAGGGGGTACAGTATACATGGTCCTGTTACAGTCAGGGGGTACAGTATACACGGTCCTGTTACAGTCAGGGGGTACAGTATACATGTCCTGTTACAGTCAGGGGGTACAGTATACATGGTCCTGTTACAGTCAGGGGGTACAGTATACACGGTCCTGTTACAGTCAGGGGGTACAGTATACATGGTCCTGTTACAGTAAGGGGTAACAGTATACATGGTCCTGTTACAGTCAGGGGGTACAGTATACATGGTCCTGTTACAGTCAGGGGGTACAGTATACACGGTACTGTTACAGTAAGGGGTACAGTATACATGGTCCTGTTACAGTCAGGGGGTACAGTATACATGGTCCTGTTACAGTCAGGGGGTACAGTATACATGACCCCCACATACAGTATAGCCTCCTGGCTGTCCCCGCATAGCGTACAGTCTATTCTGGGGGGGGGGGGGGGGGGCGCCATTTGTCTTCTCTGCCTAGGGCACCAAAACTCCTTGTCCCGGCCCTGAGCTACAATGCAGACCAAAGTGTGCCCATAGTTTCAGATTACAAACAAGCCATTATGTAGCCTGATATTGCTGCCATATATTACACCAGTCTGCTTACTAAGCAAGCAAAGGGGGCAGGTTGGAGACAGTCACAGTACATGATCATGAGAGTCAAGAATGATGCAAGTGGCACTCCCATAAAAAAAAATATGAACTGTTGTCCTTAATTGTTCTTGCATGTATGTCTGTGGCAAAACTAGGAAAGAATATTATGTGACTGCGTAACTTAAAAAATCTTCAGCTATCCTTCTAGCAGGAGCACTTCACTATGGTTCCACTGGTCAATTCTGACACCTAGTGGTGAGAATTCAAAATGACAGCTTCATTTCTTGCAGTCACACACTCTATAGGGCTCCATAACCAGTGAGGTGTTATATAACATTTATACTGAAATAATCCACAAAGTAGGGCATTCATAGTCTACATGGACATTTTTTCATTGTACTTCCAACACCGGAGCTTAAGGAGCCCTATTTTATTCTTACTAGATTATAAAGTTGGAGATGATACTTCTAGTCGCTACTTGACTAATTGTTCAATTCCCTCATCTACAGCCAAGAGGAGCAATAAGACAACACCTTTATTTAAAAAAAAATAAAAATAAAATTTAACTTGAGACACCAGATTTCATTGAATACTAGAATTTTGTCTTGTAAGGATTAAAGGACCCCATACATTTTATAGTTCTGTTGGTATAAAGTGTATGGGGCTCTCTCAAGACTTCACCCACAGATGATGTCGGTGGAGATAGGGGTCGAGTGTGAAGAAATTTCACTGTTTGACCCCTTTGTTCTTGGAGAGAGATGACTCTTCGCTTCCCATAGAGAACACAGAAACGTTTGGCTGTGACAAAACTTTGTGTATCGAGAGGTCAGGAGAGATAACTGTCGGCCGAATGATTCTTTGGCAGCCAGTATTGAAGGTGTATGGCCACCTTAAGAACACACTCATGCACATGGCACATGTTCTTCCATACAGACAACACCATTTGTTCCGAGATGTACGGCTAGAAGAAATCCTTTCATATGTACCGAGTCTTCTGGAGCATGCCATTCTGTCTGTTTGATTTGCATGAAACCGAGAACTGCACCACAGCAAACAGCAGATCCACGTCAGTGCCAAGTGTCTACACCCCTCCAATCTGATACTGAGGGGGGGGGGGGGGGGCATTTTTAAAGTATTTACACAAAAAAAAGGTAATTGCAGGTAATTACCAATTGTATATACTGTAGTTTTTGCTATATTTTACAATTAAAAAAATGAGTCCTTTCCCTGTAATCCTGAAGAGTGGCAGCTTATTATTAGGCCTAGTGGCTGAACACTGCAAGATGTCAGAAATATTTTATGATATAGATAGTAGAATGGAAATGGCAGCATCTTAAACAATAGGCGATTTTCTGGAGACATATTCCCTGTAAATTATGTAACACTGTAGTGAACATTCATGTTACTGTCTAATTTCATACCTCCCAACTTTTGTGCAGAGGAAAGAGGGACAGTCACGGCAATGTGCCACGCCCCCATAGCCATGCCCCCCATAGCCACGCCCCTCATAACCACATCACCTATTACCATTACATAAGAAACAAATATTATCACCAGATCTTCACCACATAGTGACTGTTCCCCCCCTTATACCATTACTACATAACATCCAGTATACACAGAGCAGTACTCTCCCTCAGCAGTCACCATATAGCGGTAGATGAGGCTGTACACCTGCAGACCTTATAGGTGATTGTATTGCAGATATTCGGTGACTCACAGGGGACGTCTTCTCTTCTTCAGTTTTGTGTTTCTTGCCATCTATCCCCTCCCCCTGTGCAGCAGTCCCCATAGAGTATAGCCCTCCCCCGTAGCAGCCCCTATATAGTATAGACCCCATTCCTGTGAAGGAGCCCGCCTAAAAGCACATAGTATAGCCCCCACATAATATAACCCCTCCTTTTTAGCCCCCACATGGTATATAGTATGCCCCTATGTTGTATGCCTCTTAGCATCCCCTTAGTATGCCCATTAGTACCCACTTAGTATGCCCTTTAGTACCCCCTTAGTATGCCCCTTACTACCCCCTTAGTATGCCCCTTAGTATGCCCTATAGTACCCCCTTAGTATGCCCCTTAGTACCCCCTTAGTATGCCCTTTAGTACCTTCTTAGTATGCCCCTTAGTGTACCTTCTTAGTATGCCTCTTAGTACCCCCTTAGTATGCTCCTTAGTACCCCTTTAGTATGCCCTTAGGTACCCCCTTAGTATGCCCCTTAGTACCCCCTTAGTATGCCCTTTAGTACCTTCTTAGTATGCCCCTTAGTACCCCCTTAGTATGCCCCTTAGTACCCCCTTATTATGCCCTTTAGTACGTTCTTAGTATGCCCCTAAGTACCCCCTTAGTATGCCCCTTAGTACTCCCTTAGTATGCCCTTTAGTACCTTCTTAGTATGCCTCTTAGTACCCCATCTCGTCGAGCTTCTTGTGCAGGCTTCCATAGTTGCCAACAGTATGACCTGGTAAGCCCCGCCCCCATCGTGGTAAGTCCCGGCGCCCACCGCAGCGCTAACTAACCAGCAGAGTACACAGGGCCAGAGGAGGAGAGACGCCATGGACAACTAGAAATATGGTAAGAGACTGACCCATTGGACACATGGGGGCTGTTCCAGGACAGCACCCCAAAACCGGGACTGTCCCGCTGGATCCGGGACGGTTGGGAGGTATGTCTAATTTCCATGTGTCATCAGCCCATAGTATAACTGCATACACCCCATTCCTAACCCCCTGCAATAGGAGGTCCCACTGCCCCCATCCTTTTTTTCAGCGCATGTGGAGACCATAGGGGGAAATTTATTAAACATGGTGTAAAGTGAAACTAGCCCCTAGCAACCAATCAGATTCCACCTTTCATTTTCCAAAGAGTCTGTGAGGAATGAAAGGTGGAATCTGATTGGTTGCTAGGGGCGACTGAGCCAGTTTCACTTTACACCATGTTTGATAAATCTCCCCCATATATCCCTATATAGGCACTCGCCCTAGGAGTTCCCCTTTTACCAACCACTTTAGTTCCCAGGACTCCCTAGGGTGCGTTCCAACTTCTGCAGCCACCGGTAATCTAATGCTGGACACTCGGGGTTCAGAGGAACGCTCATGTCTAGTATTTAAGCTTTATAACATTTGACCATCAGTTATTGAGTGTTTATGGGCAGGTGACTGCCTGGGCGTCCTAAAATCTAGGGGTTATTTAAAGTGGAGAATTCTTTAATGTCAAAAGTGAACGTTCCCTTTAAATCTAGTCCCTGTGACAATGCTCCATGTAGATACATATGTAGTCAGCATTTATAACAGAAGAAAAAAATGTCAACAGTCTGAAGGAGAATGTTACTTCAGATAGAGAAGACTTTCTGTTGCACAACGATATCTTCCTCCCAAGAAAGTCACAAGAGACACATATTCTAGAAATGTTCTCAGTAATATCTCACAGACGTCAGCAGAGGCCTTGATGATATGACATTGACTCGGGAAACACCAAACCGGAGCGTCAACCAAAAATATTTCAAGTAATTCGCTACAGTATCTTCAGCATGGAGCTCGTGGCCAACGTAACTCACTGGAAAGAACATGAACATGCATGACCTCTGCCCCGGTCAGGACCGCAGTGTGAATGAACAGATATAATACCCCTCTGAGCACATCTATGGTGAATGGCCACACTTGTCACTTATTCTATGTACCTGCAATGGCATAGTAGAGTGACAAGCACAATGCTGTGTTCATTCATAGCTTCACATGAGTATCTTAACCTCTAAATGACCAAGTCTTTAAGAAATAAAATTATTAACCTCCCCCACCTTGCTTTTTCTTTAAAATATTTCGGTTCTCACTTGTGCTGCCATCTAGTGGCCAAATAGGTGACACTTCTGACAGTTACATTAAAGGAGAAGTCCCACCAAAAGTTATACAAATCACCAATATACACTTATTACGGGAAATGCTTATAAAGTGCTTTTTTTCCCTGCACTTACTACAGCATCAAGGCTTCACTTCCTGGATAACATGGTGATGTCACTTCCTGGATATCATGGTGATGTCACTTCCTGGATAACATGGTGATGTCACTTCCTGGATAACATGTTGATGTCACTTCCTAGATAACATGGTGATGTCACGACCCGACTCCCAGAGCTGTGCGGCTGTGGCTGCTGGAGAGGATGATGGCAGGGGGATGCTCAGTGTCCCTCCAGTGCCCTGTGTCCCTCAGTGTCCCTCTGCCATCATCCCCTCCAGGAGCCATAGCCCGCACAGCTCTGGGAGTCGGATAGTGACATCACCATGTTATCCAGGAAGTGACATCACCATGTTATCCAGGAAGTGAAGCCTTGATGCCGTAGTAAGTGCAGGGTAAAAAGCACTTTTTAAGCATTTCCCGTAATAAGTGTATATTGGTGATTTGGGGCAATACAATACTTTAATAAAAAGTTTTCGCCGGACTTTCCCTTTAATGTGTCACTGTCGTCTCAAAAAACTTTTTACATGTCATAGTGTCTGAGTATTTAGACCTGTACGAATAATGAGAACGAGCCGCGAGAAGTCCTCACTCAGTCCACTCTGTCATGTGACGGGTCAGGCTCATAATGTAAGTCTATGGAGCCCCACTCTTTCACCGACACAGAGCAGGGAGCGGTCCTCTTCCCGCTCGTTCTCACGATCAGTACTGAACACTCATACGCGGGCGGATCAAACAGTTTTTAAAATGACAGTTACACTTTCAAAGCATCTCATTTTACAGCCTACACGAAATTGAACGTCACCGGTACTTTCATTATAGTGAGCAGCAGATACATGACGGGGCATAATAAAGCCACAAAAGCAAGAGTGAACAGACAGAGGAGCAGGGTAATCTGGAGGGCTGTGAATGTCACTGCTCTTCTCAAGTTCTACATGTCACTGAACTGACAGTGACACATCAATACCCTGCTGTGAAGAGAAGGTCGGGGTCCCACTGATTCCTTACAAAGTGTAATACAAAATATATTTAAACATTGTTGAATTGTAGAGAAAGAAATATTTCCTAAATCATCTTTGGTAATGTATCTTTAAAAAGTGTCCCTGCTGTTTTAAGGGCTACTCTGGGCGGGAGCCTTTTTTTTAATATATGGCCAGGGATAGGTCGTTTGAAAATAATAAAGTGCAGTTACCTTCTATGCTCCTGTGGCACCATTGGTATCTTACCAATCCATTCCACTGTTTGGCTGGGCATGTTGCAGGCCCGCTCAGCCAATCAGCAACTGCAGTGGTGTCCAGCCTCAGTTGCTGATTGGCTGGGCAGGACTTCAACATAATGGCCCAAGGATCCGGAAGCAGCCAAACAGCAGGATGTATAGGTAAGATACCAGCAGCACTACAGTAGCCAGGGAGATAAGTAGACTTTATTGATTTCAAACGACCTATCACCTGGCATATATATATCACCTGCCTGGAGTACCCCTTAAAAAAAAAAAAGTAGACCAAGATACGGGGAGGACCACAAAAGCGATCACTAGATTTATTTTACGGCCATTTGGTGCCTTTGCCTACACATCTCTACTACACAGGGAGTTGTGCAGTCAACAGCCAATGATTTTTAAACACGTCCAAACCAAATGATCAGTCAAGTGTTTGCTTATTATTCTGGTGATCACTGCCTTTATTACACAGGCAATGACGGTCTGTATGTATGTAATCACCCCGTGTAATAAGGCCCTTACAATGGAGACCATTTCATGCAGCAAAAGACAGTGAGTGAAGTGCTTGGCTGAGCTCTTCTCCCAGTTCTGTTTAATGACCAGTGAGGATCTGAACACCCTGAGATTGTTCATAATTCTAGAGAGCACATCTGGCATACATGTACAGTGGATCTCGTAAAGGGGATAAAGGTGTATCACATTACCAGGAACTCTGATGTACAGATATAAGACTCACCATCAATATCATGGTGTGCTACATAGTGTTAACCTGGCACGCCGTTGGGTAAGTTCAGCAGCAATGCATACAGTACTGTATGTATCACAGCCTAGAAACCTTACAAGGGCAGCAGGGTGGTCACTCTTGTCCCTGGCCCCCTATTAACTGAGTGACTATGTCAGGGATGGATGCCGGTATATCCACCCTGATAACTATACATAGAGTATTTTATGCATCACTGCAGGAAATGTGAGTGTTCTGGGAGTTGGTTGCCCTCTTACCTGGTCAGGTATCTGTGAGGTGGCCTGTACTGTAAGCTTCATTGCTCACAAACCTAGAAGAGCAGTGACCCCCAGTGCAATGAGCTATTACAATATCATGGCATAGGCATTGTTATAGAAACTGATAATGGTGGCAGCCTGCACATGTGTACTTTCTGCATCAATCCCAATCTCTGCTTGCAGTCAATGAATAAGACCTTTTACGGCTTATATCAAGGGAGAGGCCATATGTGTCCATCATGTGTCCTTCAGGTGCAGGAATGATTCCCATGTAGTCCTGGCGTGCAGAAATTTTAACCCCTTTGTTACAGAGCAATTTATGGTGACAGTTTCTGATGTTAACTTTTTATTTTTCTACCTTCCACAGGGTGTACAAGTGTGAACTACTATGTGAGACCTGGCGACCATCACTGTACCTACTTGTATGTATTCTGACTGCTCAGACAAGGTAAAATATAATGACATCATTATAATTGCATTATAATAGCACAACTAGATTTGCATTTCCAGGGAAATACATAGTGCTTGAAAAGAGCGCCCCTTTACCAGTGACTTCCATTTAACTTTAATCCTGGGTGCCGTCCCTTTAAGAGCGACTTGGGTCCCATCCCTTTGAGAGCAACTTTGCTCCCGTCCCTTTAAGAGCGACCTGGGTCCCTTTAGGAGCGACCTGGGTCGCTTTAAGAGCAACGTGGGTCCCTTCGCTCTTAAAGGGACCCAGGTCGCTCTTAAAGGGACCCAGGTCACTCTTAAAGGTACCTAGGTCGCTCTTAAAGGTACCTAGGTCGCTCTTAAAGGGACCCAGGTCGCTCTTAAAGGTACCCAGGTCGCTCTTAAAGGGACCTAGGTCGCTCTTAATGAGACCCATTTCACTCTAAAAGGGACCCAGGTCGCTCTTAAAGGGCCCCCGTTGCACTTAAAGGGACCCAAGTGGCTCTTAAAGGGAACCAGGTGGCTCTTAAAGGGACCCAGGTCGCACTTAAAGGGACCCATTTTGCTCTTAAAGGTACATATTTCGCTCTTAAAGGTACATATTTCGCTCTTAAAGAGCCCCAGGTCGCTCTAAGAGGACCCAGGTCACTCTTAAAGGGACATATTTCGCTCTTAAAGGGCCCCAGGTTGCTCATAGAGGGACCCAGGTCACTCTTAAAGGGCCCCAGGTCACTCTTAAAGGGACTTATTTTGCTCTTAAAGGGACTTATTTCGCTCTTAAAGGGACCTATTTCGCTCTTAAAGGGACCCATTTCGCTCTTAAAGGGACATATTTAGCTCTTAAAGGGACCCAGGTCACTCTTAAAGGGACCCTGGACGCTCTTAAAGGGACCCATTTCGCTCTTAAAGTGACCCATTTTGCTCTTAAAGGGACCAAGGTCGCTCTTAAAGGGACCCATTTTGCTCTTAAAGGGACATATTTCGATCTTAAAAGGACCTAGGCTGCTCTTACAGGGACCAATTTCACTCTTAAAAGGACCAATTTCATGCTTAAAGGGACCCATTTCGCTCTTAAAGGGACCCATTTCGCTCTTAAAGGGACCCAGGTCGCTCTTAAAGGGACCAATTTCACTCTTGAAAGGACCAATTTCACGTTTAAAGGGACCCATTTCACTCTTAAAGGGACCCAGGTCGCTCTTAAAAGGACCCATTTTGCTCTTAAAGGGACATATTTATCTCTTAAAGGGACATATTTTGCTCTTAAAGGGACCCAGGTCGCTCTTAAAGGGACCAATTTCGCTCTTAAAGGGACCCAAGTCGCTCTTAAAGGGACCCAGGTCGCTCTTAAAAGGACCCATTTTGCTCTTAAAGGGACATATTTCGCTCTTAAAGGGACCCAGGTCGCTTTTAAAGGGACCCATTTTGCTCTTAAAGGGACATATTTCGCTCTTAAAGGGACATATTTCGCTCTTAAAGGGACCCATTTTGCTCTTAAAGGGACCCATTTCGCTCTTTAAGGGACCAAGGTCGCTCTTAAAGAGACCCAAGTCGCTCTTAAAGGGACCCATTTCGCTCTTAAAGGGACCCAGGTCGCTCTTGAAGGGACATATTTCGCTATTAAAGGGACATATTTCGCTCTTAAAGGGACCCAGGTCGCTCTTAAAGGGACCCAGGTCGCTCTTAAAGGGACCCAGGTCGCTCTTAAGGGGACCAATTTCACTCTTAAAGGGACCAATTTCGCACTTAAAGGGACCCATTTCGCTCTTAAAGGGACCCAGGTCGCTCTTAAAGGGACCAATTTCACTCTTAAAGGGACCCAGGTCGCTCTTAAAGGGACCCATTTTGCTCTTAAAGGGACATATTTTGCTCTTAAAGGGACATATTTTGCTCTTAAAAGGGACCCAGGTCGCTCTTAAAGGGACCCATTTTGCTCTTAAAGGGACATATTTTGCTCTTAAAGGGACCCAGGTCTCTCTTAAAGGGACCAATTTCACGCTTAAAGGGAACCATTTTGCTTTTAAAGGGACCAAGGTCTCTCTTAAAGGGACCAAGGTCGCTCTTAAAGGGACCCATTTTGCTCTTAAAGGGACATATTTTGCTCTTAAAGGCACATATTTCGCTCTTAAAAGGGACCCAGGTCGCTCTTGAAGGGACATATTTCACTCTTAAAGGGACCAATTTCGCTCTTAAAGGGACATATTTCGCTCTTAAAGGGACCCAGGTCGCTCTTAAAGGGACCCAGGTCGCTCTTAAAGGGACTAATTTCACTCTTAAAGGGACCAATTTCACGCTTAAAGGGACCCATTTTGCTCTTAAAGAAACCCAGGTCGCTCTTAAAGGGACGCATTTTGCTCTTAAAGGGACCCATTTCGCTCTTAAAGGGACCCAGGTCGCTCTTAAAGGGACCCAGGTCGCTTTTAAAGGGACTAATTTCACTCTTAAAGGGACCAATTTCACGCTTAAAGGGACCCATTTTGCTCTTAAAGGGACCCAGGTCGCTCTTAAAGGGACGCATTTTGCTCTTAAAGGGATATATTTCGCTCTTAAAGGGACATATTTTGCTCTTAAAAGGGACCCAGGTCGCTCTAAAAGGAACCCATTTCGCTCTTAAAGGGACCCATTTCGCTCTTAAAGGGACCCAGGTCGCTCTTAAAGGGACCCAGGTCGCTTTTAAAGGGACCCATTTCGCTCTTAAAGGGACCCAGGTTGCTCTTAAAAGGACCCATTTTGCTCTTAAAGGGACATATTTCGCTCTTAAAGGGACCAAGGTCGCTCTTAAAGGGACATATTTCGCTCTAAGGGACATATTTCGCTCTTAAAGGGACCCAGGTCGCTCTTAAAGGGACCAATTTCACTCTTAAAGGGACCAATTTCACTCTTAAAGGGACCAATTTTGCTCTTAAAGGGACCAATTTTGCTCTTAAAGGGACCAGGTCGCTCTTAAAGGGACATATTTTGCTCTTGAAGGGACTTATTTTGCTCTTAAAAGGACCCAGGTCGCTCTTAAAGGGACCCGGGCCGCTCTTAAAGGGACCCAGATCGCCCTAGCAACATGGGTTCCTTTTAAGAGCAACATGCGTCCCGTCCGTTTAAGAGCAACTTGGGTCCCGTTTCTTTAAGAGCGACTTGGATCCCTTTAAGAGCTACATAGGACTTTTTAAGAGCGACTTGGGTCCCGTCCCTTTAAGAGCGACTTGGGTCCCGCCACTTTAAGAGCGACTTGGGTACCTTTAAGAATGACTTGGGTCCCTTTAAGAGCGACATGGCTCCCGTCCCTTTAAGAGAGACTTGGGTCCCTTTAAGAGCGACTTGCGTTCCTTTAAGGGCGACCTGGGTCCCTTTAAAGAGTCACTGTCGTATTTTTTTTTTTTTGCAGAAATCAATAGTCCAGGCGATTTTAAGAAACTTTGTAATTGGGTTTATTAGCCAAATCTGCCATTATCTGCATGTAAAAAGCCTTTTCCCAGGTCCCCCCCTCCTTCCTCTTTTTCATCCACTCTG
Organism: Dendropsophus ebraccatus; assembly: GCF_027789765.1. Taxonomy (NCBI): domain Eukaryota; kingdom Metazoa; phylum Chordata; class Amphibia; order Anura; family Hylidae; genus Dendropsophus; species Dendropsophus ebraccatus. Next base: position 33,363,290 of record NC_091461.1, read on the forward strand.
AAAAATCTGAAAATTGTGACTTGTTGCAGGAGACGTCCCCTGTCTGCTCTAGGGAGAGGGGAGGGGGGAGGAGGAAGGAGGGAGTTAGCCGGCAGCAGAAAGCAGATAACAGAGGATTACAGGCACGGAGCTGGGTGACAGCTGTAATCTGAGCTCAGACAGGTCACTGGTGACTGTCACAGGAGATATCCCGTGAGGGATTTGTAGATTAACTCTTTGTTGTCCTGTTTTGGTCTTTTCTTTAGCTCTCTCCATAGGAGAACAATGAAGACAGGGGGGAGAGCTTCAAACTGCTTTTTCATGATAAAAATGCATTTTTCGGATAATAAACCCAATTACAAAGTTTCTTAAAATCGCCTGGACTATTGATTTCTGCAAAAAAAAAATTCACGACAGTGACACTTTAAGAGCGATCTGAGTACTTATAATGGTAAAGATCATTGCTCGGTTACCATGACAATTTTCCTCATGTCAGTGAGACAAAATCGTTAAGGACCTTCCATATATTACATCTTCTATTGGCCAATAGTGGACATGTGACTGTGGATGGTGTGATACATTGCATGACGAGATCTTAGAGTTCCTATTGGCTGCTATATTTCAGCTATTTGCATATGTGCTGTGATTGGCTGTTAGCGGTTAGAGTGTGGCCATTATTTGCAATGGGCCATTATTTTCTATGGGAAACTCGGGGTCTTTAAACGTAAATTTCTTAAAAACGACAAATCCGATCGAAACGAAAAATAGATAGCACACCACACACCGCCGAGGGCTTCGAAACGCAGTTTGAATGGAGTGTGTGCACAAAGCGGTTCGGGCTGTATTACGCGCAGAAAAATGGCTGGAAGAAGAAGAAGAAGAAGAAGAAGAAGTAGAAGAAGAAACGGAAGAAGAATACGGATTACAATATAGTGCTTTTCAAGCACTATAATAAGGTAAAAGTTACAGAGGACAATAATAGCTGTGGTCTTGGTAAAACATATAATAACCTGGAGGGGTATACTGGAACTAAACATACTGCAAGCAGACAAGAGGACGCTACATGCCTCCTATAGCTGTTGTGGTGTGCAGTTAGTGTAACATGGGAATATATGAGGCCTAACACATTATAAGTCAATGGCCATCGGAGCACATAATCAGAGCTGTGAGCATTCCCAGCAACATTAATAACATTCAGATCAGATAACAGCGACCGTGTATCAGAGAGCCGGGGAAGCATGCGGACGTCGCTCACCCCCCATACCACACTACAATCCAGGGATGAAGGAATCTGCTCCATAGTTATATTACATTTCTGTGCTGTAGTCACAGCCTGTTCCTCTCCATTAGGTTTCAGTAAGCATAGGATCATCTGTGAACACCAATCAGGGACACAGGGATAGGGAATGTGGGAAGATTTGTCACTGGATGAATGCTCTATTATAGCAGTGTAGTCCCTCCATATAAGACAATGCAATCTGTGATAAGGACCCCACATTTTAGCCTCCATTAGAAATCGGGTTGTATAATAGACATTTGCCGCAACAATGACTGTGGGAATAAGCTGATATATTTTTAAAGATGACCCCTCATCAAAAAGAAAAATTTTTTAGATGTCACAGCAACATATCAAAAGTTTTGACTGGTGGGGTCCTCACTGCTAAACCCCCACCAAACAGGAGAATGAGCCAGGAGAAGTGTGAGGTAGTGCAATTCACTCCTCTACACATACAAATGTCCAGCGGCTTCATTATTGGTCTATGGGGCTGCATGGATAGAGATGAATAACATAAGACCTCATCCAATCAGTAATCAGCTAGAAGGGACGCTGCACATCTATGCTGTCAGTTATCTCCGTCCAGGCAGCCCCACAGACCTATAATGGAGACCCTGGACAGACATCACTTCAAATCGAAGCGTGAAATGCACTACCACACACTTCTCCTGGCTCATTCTCCTGATTGTTGGGGGACTTAGCAGTGAGACTTTTTTGATGTTTTTTGATGTTTCCCTGTGTCAAAAGTTTTTTTTTTTTTAATGATAGGTACTCTTTAACTAAAAATATTGCAGTTCTGTAATTTTCCTATTGAAAAGTACATGTATGTCCATATATAAAGCTGGAGTTGTATGTATGAAGACAATGGTATTGTACGGAGTCCTAAAAGTTGTTCTTCATTGTATACCAACAGGTTGGTAAATGTTTCAGACTAGGGGTCCTATTTCACGGCCCGATCAATACCGTAAACTATTGACAATCTGCTAGGTTGGCGCTTGTTTACTGGGCCTATTAAGTGGCCCGGTAATCATTTAGCAGAGGTTACACGGATATCGTTAGCGATGTCCATGCAGCCCATGCCCAAACATTTTACATTACCTCTCCACACTCCCGGTCTTCTGTTCTCTGCTTCCTCCCCGGTCCTGCACACTGCAGCTTCAGAGCACCCTGTCTGAGCTGACAGGCCGCTCAGCTACTCACTAGCCGGGACAGCCACGGCCAGTAAATGGTTGAGCCGCTTGTCAGCTCAGATGGCCACTTTGAAGCTGCAGCATGCAGGACCGGGGAGGAAGCAGAGAACATGGGAAGATAGGGAGCATGGAGAGGTAATGTATAACAGTTTGTTGAATCGTCAGCCAGTGGCTGATGATTTTAGGTCTGGCCTAAAGAAACGATCATCATGATCGTTGTCTCTAAGGGCCCTTTTACACCAACTTATTATCTGACAGATTTTTTTGAGCCAAAGCCAGGAATGGACTATAAACAGGAAACAGGTAATAAAGGAATAACTGTGATTTCTCTTCTTTTCAAATCCATTCCGGGCTTTGGTTTACAAATATCTGTCAGATAATCTGTTGGTGTTATAGGGCCCTATTACACGGAGCGATAATCGGCTGAATCGGCACAATTCGGTGAATTATCACTCCATGTAATAAGGCCATAACAGCACTGATAAGAAGTCCTCTGCTCTGGTTTTATACTGTCCTCTCTACCTTCCCTTTATTGAGGAGTAGAGATGAGTGAACCTTGACTGCTCTGAATACGATTACCAGTGGCTGAAGAAGTTGGATGCTGCCCTAGAGAGTCCTGGAAAGCATGGATACAGGTTATCACTGCATCCAACCTCCTCAGGCACCAGTAATCAAATGCCAAGAGTTCGGATTCAGACGAACCCAAGTATGCTTGAGGTTACCTTGCACAAGGATGTAGGGGAGCGCTGCTCTGGCAAACTCAGCCTACTTATAACTTTCTTTAGCTATTCATGTAAAGGGCCCACGTGTGTCCACCTCAGATTGAAAGATTGTTTAAGCGAAAGGATTTGTTTCAAAGGCTTGAACATAGTCAGCTGGTGAGTACATTTGGGTCACTAAGTCAGGTCCACTGTAATACAGGTACAGATATGTCCACAGACGATTTTCAGATTTTTCCGGTATATCCGTGCCACAGAGGCACAAAACCTGGTTTGAACTCAGCCTTTTTTTTTAATAGAAGTAAATTACAAATCTTTGGAACTTTCTGGCCCCAGTTGATATGAAAGAAAAAAAAATGTTGAACTACCCCTTTAAAGGTCGCTCGTAGACATGGTGGTAAGAGGCTGCAGTTATGCACTGCTAGCACTTCAGATTCCTAATAATTGTCACCTGGATTTCTTTATATTTACTGAACCAGTCCTGTCATATTTTGGTAGTAACAATTCATTACATGTTTCACGCTACAAAACAGAATCAGGAAAAAAATGTAAGCACCAAACGCAGACATTATCAAAAGTACAGTGAGCTCCAGCCTCCTCCCTGACCTTGGCCGCTAGATTTCTGGACACAACACAGCCGCCCCGCCGCCCCCTCCTTCCAGATGTTCACTTTTGTTCAGCGTGTCTCCGGCATTTGAAAACTCATTGGTTAAAAAAAAAAAAAAATCTTTCAACTACAATAATAACTTCTTGTCTTTGCCACATATATAGAAAATAGTAATTGTTACTCACCATTGGATTATATAGTCATCTGCATTCTGTTTAGTAGAACCACGTGGCAGCCTTTCTTCAGTGGACTGGTGATAAATGAGCACTGTCATAGGCTTATTCTCCTAAAGTGGCTTAGACTCCGACCAATGAAGGACGTAACTTGTGGACTATTTTTGGTAGAAACTACAATGTTCTAATTCTGGACAACTTCTTTGTGATGCTGCAAATGTTGTGGTCAAAGTATGGACACCATAATGTGCCCATATTACAGTCCTGTAATATTATAGTTTCTCTAACCGTCTTGAGTCTCTGTATAGTTAAAGCATTATTATCACTTCAAACGTCTTTTGACATGTCATACAGTTTTGATTGCTCAGGGTCTGGGTATTCAGCCCCCTCATAGGTGGCCAGACAAAGCCAAGAGAAGGCACGGCCCATTTGATACTCTCCCAGTCTCACTGTAGAAGTCTAGTTCTATGGTAAATCTGTGGAGCCTAATGGAGACATATAGAGTAGCGAGTCGGGGGTTGATAAAAAAAATTGTGACTTGTCTGTGTTGTTTGGTCACCGGTAAATAGGTTACTCCTCTCCTACAAGTTAGAAGCCCCCAGTACACAGGTAATGCTGCTAATAGGTAAAAGCCTCAAGTAGGTAGATAATACTACCATCAGGTAAAAGCCCAAGTAGGTAATCTGGTCTGATTAATTCCCCCCCAATGCAATAGATGACCCCAATAGGTAGATGATGCCTCCCATGAGATAGGTACCCCCTGTAGCTATGTAACCCATCTCTACTGGGCAGAAGCAACAAGGAAATAAGTAATCCCTCCTCATTGGGCCTGAATCCTGAATCCCCCCCCTCCCCTCCATCTTTAGGCAGCTCCACATCAAAAAACTAAATAAAAATCCCACTCACCTTCCCTCCGCCCAGGCCTTCTTCCTCCTCTGTTCTGGTCCCCATTACCTGGACTGGTGTAAGCTTTCTTCTGAAGGCTGCGGACAATAAAATTACTTGAATATGGGGAAAAAATTAATCGCACTAGAAGCCTACAGGCTAAATCACTCACTATTGGGTCTCCACTGACCCTCCAATACCAATATCAGAAAAAATTAGTGAGGGTATATATATGTAATGAAGGTACCTGAGTGTCATAGGATAGTAATCTTCTTGTTGAGCGGGATACCCGTGTAGAAAGGAATCCAAACACTGGTGCTGCAATCCAATTTGCTGCTTTATTTTTGGCAATATACTCAGTACACTTCAGCTCACCGGCTGATCCACACACCCAAGCGTCCACCTGGTGTCCTGCGGACGTTTCGGAGGATAAAGCTCCTCCTTCCTCATGCGCAAGGACGTAGGGGGTGGAGGGTCTAATATATGCACGTCAGTACCAAAAATTTATCCATAACTCTTATTAATATTTATAGTTATATATACACAATGACTATTCATATATTATACGCATGATCATATAAGGAAGGAAAACAAATACATCTCTAATCCTACAAAAAGACTCTAAAGCTACATGTTTCATTGAGACCCTTTGGGCTCAGTGTTTCAAGCTCGGTTATCCAAAATACTTCACGGCGAAGGAGATGTCTACGGTTCTCCTCGCTATCATTACATATCTCAAGCTGTTCTATTACTTGCCACCGTAAATCACAAATATTATGTCGGTGTTCAGAAAAATGTTGCGCCACTGTTGTTTCCCCGAAGTCATTGCAGCACCAGTGTTTGGATTCCTTTCTACACGGGTATCCCGCTCAACAAGAAGATTACTATCCTATGACACTCAGGTACCTTCATTACATATATATACCCTCACTAATTTTTTCTGATATTGACAAAAAAATTACATCATTTTATTTGGTAAAATTGTATATTGTAATGGATGCATGCTATAAATTATTTTTGACATTCTATTTAGACCAATCTATATCTAGCTGACATTGAGTTTTATCCTTATATACCACACACGCGGCCCTCCAGCTGTTGCAAAACTACAATTCCCATCATGCCCTGTCAAGTAAAGCTTTGTATTTAGTTGTCCAGGCTTGATGGGAATTGGAGTTTTATAAATACTGGAGGGCTTTGAGCTTGACATCCGTGGTATATACAGTATTTGTATTGCTATTCCTGGGCAGTGGTTCATGGGGTCTCTGGTTCTCTTCAACGTCTACCTTGTGGACAAATTTTTATAAAAGTTATATATAATATTAACTATTCATGTATGTTTCAGGATCTCTAAGCTAGTTGCACATTATATATGAGTAGGACACAGACTTGCCTTGTTGTAAAGAGAGTTCTCCTTCTGTTGGGAGCACCAGACGTATTTAACAGAAGTTCCAGGCTTTGTGTCTTCTGAATTGTTCTGGCATTGTCTCCTGGTATAACAATTACTTGAGATAATCATATATTGCTAATTGTTAGTGGAAATGGTAAGATGGTGGATGAAGATACAGTGAGGTGCATCCCCAGCCAATGTATACCAGTAATTATACCCCATTATAGCCAGTAGACTGGAGCAGTAGAGGCCGGGTAACAGCAGTTTCGGAGGTATAATAATAGCACTTAGCCATTCAGCAGTAATACTCAATGAAGGTTTATGGGCCATAGTTGGGGTAATGCTCAGAATTGCACTTCTTAAAGCAGACTGTCTCCACACCGGGGTCACTTAGTATCTGTACAGTGGTGCTGCCTTCTACATATTCCAAACTGTGATGAAAAAACTGAAGTAAACACCAGACAGTAATGCCAAGACCATTTATTGCCAACCATTGTACCACCCATAATGTTGTTACTATAGTAACAATGTCCAGGCAAATGTGCCATGTATAGTGTGACCACTACGTATATTACTGGTTCTTAGCCTATGGTATGTCTACCCTGAGGTAGGTGCTACAGATCCACAAGACTCAGGAGACTCGTGCTGTCTCCATGGACGTAACTACCACTATATCACTATGCTAACTCGAGCGCCGTCCTCAGAGGGGGACACGTTCTGATGAAGGTGCTCGAGATCAGGACGGGACAGGCAAGAAACTAACAACAGGACAGAGACAGAAGAGAAGGTGCACATCACCTGGGGTGGGATATCCGTGCACTGGGGGCACCAGTCCATCTCCAGTTCACCAACAGACCTCATTTGCATATCTGGATAACAACAACATAAAGATTCTGGGAATGGGGTGACTGATTGAAAAAAGGACCACATATTGTGATTTAGTGCACCTGGGCCCGGAAGTTATATCATTTGCTTTAAAGTTTGCCTGAACTTTTTCCAAAATTCTGACATGTTATGGTAATGTAAGAAGTTTTGATTGGTGGGGGTCCATTGGTGGGGGTCCAGGTGCTGAGCTCACTACCAATCGCTAAAATGAAGGGTAGAAGTACTCTGCTGAGCACTGTGGTTTATGCCTCTCCCTGGAAAGCCGAGTTCTTCAGCCTCATTCATTTTAGTGATAGATGTGGGTCTCATTACCTGAACCCCCACAGATCAAACATCCTGACATGCCAGATATTTGGGGAAAATTTAGGTACAGTACATATTACACAGGCTTGTATGTTTCGGAAACTAAAAAGTATCGTGGTAATTTGATAATTGTTGAGGTGAACATATGAGCTGTCCACCGAATCTTTCTCTCTATAAGGCTCACACTATGTATATTTTCGTAAACCTATGGCCGTTGTTGCCGATTGCAACAACTGCCGTGATCATTACGAAAATATACGTAACATTGCCGCCTATGGAATCCCAGCCGGAGTGTATGCACATAGTATACACTCCGGCCAGGATACCTAGCGGTGCCACGAGAAACTAGCATGTCAATTTTCCCTGTTAGTGAATTCGCTTGCTCCTAGTTTCCCAGTCGCTGCCGGCACTATTACACGTGCTGACAGCGAGCAGGTAAGTGCAGGGAGCTGTGGGGGGGGCTCCCACGATGACCTTTAGATTGTCTGGGCAGCTCATAGGAGGTAGCGGCGGTCTGCTGCTGCTGCCCTTGTTACATGGTGCAACAGCAGCAGATCATTGCTATTGTCGGCTGGTCGTTGCTATACATGTCGGCTGGTCGTTGCCTTTTTTTTTTTTTTACACAAAGGGATTATCAGTCGCATTGGACGATAATCGGCCAAATATGGACCATAATCACTTTATGTAATAGGGCCTTTAGTCTGCAGGTGGTAACTATTGTTAAACTCTTAACTATCCAGTAGAAGTTGCTTTATACCTCATGCTATATAGATTGCTTTGGTTGAGCACTAGAATGAATTTTAGTGATGTTTCTCTCACTTTTCATACTTTATGAATGTATTTTCCCTTCTCAGAGTTTATTCTTCAATTCTGTGAGCCACTTACCTGGAAAGCTGTATGGCTCCTGAGCACAAATGGTCTGTCTAATCATCTGTTATGTGCCGACAATAGGATATGAAGACCTTACGACCGTCTGTCTCTTGCGGGTAAAATTATACTCCACTTGATGCAAAGACTGTTTTCTCTCAGATGAGTTGCTTATTGCCTCGGGGATGTTGACCTAAAGGTCTAAGTAGCCAGCCAAGGTACAATGCACATACACCCGCCCCTGCTCTTGTCATGAAAATCCAAACATAAAATGCAAGACATTGCACTGCTCAAACAATGCTCCAGTGGAATAAAACAAGTCAATGAGAGAGGAAACACAAAGCAATAAATCATGGAAGACGGCTCATTGTAAAGGCATGAGAGGTGGTGGTATTGCACCTGTCTCTTAGTCCCATTAGACCTCGCCTACATTGAGAGATGTCACAACAGGAAACCACCACTTATGGTAGAGAGTGGGCATACATAGCAAATGACACCAATAGATATGAAAATAGTCCTAGCTTTGTTAGCAGTAATGATCCCCTCTAAATTTTACATTGCAGACTGGTAGTAAAGGTAAGAAGGATATTGATCCCTTAATGGTGGACCCTCCAAGAAGCAATAGTCTTTCAGCACTAAATCCTTGTCCATTTCAAGCTGCCCATTTTTTTGATATGTCCTGGTGGCTTACAATTTTGCTTATTCCCTACCACTTTTATTATTCCAAAATATGGTTGATATAAAACAAATATCAAAGAAACCCATAAACCAGTCTGCCCTAAGATGGGGGCAAAAAAACTACTGCTGAGTGGTAACCAAACTGGGCCAATATTCAAAAGAAGAGCCGTATCAGTATGACCTGATCCCATCTCTAAATGAGCACTCGTTTACAGAGTCTTTACAATGCAAGGCAAGTCAAATGGCTGGGCCACATATACAATTGCTCTGTCTTTCCACAAATCTTTAAGTACACAGGAAGATTTGTGGTTAGCGGCAGGTCGGAATGGCAAAATCAAACGATTAATGTTCAACAATTAATCGCTAGCCCCGTTACACAGGGGAAATATCGGCCTGTTTGGCCAATAACTGACCTGAGTAATAGAAACATAGAAGATTGTCGATAGAAAAAGACGCCCTGGTCCATCTAGTCTGCCCTTTTAGTATTTCTCTTCTAATTATCTTAGGATAGATATATGTATATACCAGGCAGGTTTACATTCAGCTATTGAAGATTTACCAACCACATCTGATGGAAATTTGTTCCAAATAATAGTGTGTAATAGTCCTATAGGTCCTTTTTCAAAACATCTTTATCTGCCAAATCAGGTAGATATCACCCCTTGTTATAGGATCAGTGATCAACGGGATTGGTAATTTAAACCACTCACAAAATAATTTGCCAAAGGCTGTATTCATGTTTTCCTTGCACCCTGCGGCAGCATCCAACTTCTGCAGATGCCGGGAGTAAAATGCAGAGCGTTCGAGTTCGGAGACCATTGCCGAAACGAAACAATTTGTCAAGTCCGCTTAGTATAACTGTATAACGCTAGGGCTCCTCCAAAATGAAGATGCAAGATGAATTGATGCACTGTTGCTTTTGCTCCATTCTTTGGCTATGTTCACAAAACGTTTTTTCAGCTCTGTTTAAAAATACGTCCATCATTTTGAGTCGAAAATAATGGAGGTCATTTAGCTATCTGGCCTCCCCTTAGTACAATGACTGGTGTACATTATTCTAGTTTGGGGTTACTAATTGCCCTTTGGGTGTGGCTTAATTGAAAAGTCCATTGAATTTAATAGTAAAAACGGAGAAAGAACGGTGACAATAGAAAAACTGTGTGCGAACAACTAATAAAAAACGTCCGAAAATAATGATCATGTTCATTATTTTGACGTCCTCGGTAAAAACTTCAGTTTTTCAATACATTGTGTGCATTGGACGTCCGTCTTTCTATTGACTTTAATGCATTGCCATTGCAGTCAGGTAAATCGCGGCAATAACAGACGTTTTTTAAATATCAAAATCAGTCAACTTTTCTCTATTTTTGACGTTGTGTGAACATAGCTTCTCAGTGAATAATTACCCTCAGTTTTGGTGATCGATGGGGCTCCCAACACTTGGACCCCCACTAACCAGCTGGTTATCCCTGTCCTCTGGATTGTTTTATCTCATGGTGCGTTTACACGGAATGATAATCGTTAGAATTTTCGCAATAACGATCGCATTTCAGCGATAATTGGCTCATGTAAACACAGCGAACGACGAGCGAGAAATCGTTCATTGTGATCTTTCAACATGTTCTCAAATCGTTGTTGGTTATTCGCTAAAAATTTGCAGATCGCTTCGTGTAAACAGTCTTTTAAAGATTAACCCTATGTGTGAGATGGGCTTAAGCGATCTTAAAGGGGTAGTCCACCAAAAAAAAATTTCTTTCAAATCAACTGGTGCCATAAAGTGCCAGAGATTTGTAATTCACTTCTATTAAAAAATCTTAAGTCTTCCAGTACTTATTAGCTGCTGTGTGTCCAGCAGGAAGTGGTGTTTTCTTTCCTGTCTGACCCCGTGCTCTCTGTTGCCTCCTCTGTCCATGTCAGGAACTGTCCAAAGCAGGAGCAAATCCCCATAGAAAACCTCTCCTGCTCTCCAGACTGGAAATAATACAACTTCCTGTTGGGCATACAGCAGCTGATAAGTACTGGAAGGCTTGAGATTTTTTAATAGAAGTAAATTACAAATCTCTGGCACTTCATGGTAGCAGTTGATATGAAAGAAAAAATTTTTTGGTGGACTACCCCTTTAAGGCTGGGTTCACACAAAGTATATTTCAGGCAG